>NW_026623544.1:62224-64115 GCF_030028575.1 Malurus melanocephalus
GCTGGCATTTGGCCCCTGCAGGTTCTGAAACCCAGCTAATAATAGTGTGTGACTGAGACCTGGGAAACAGAAGGGAGTGTTAACAGCCTGCATGGAGGAGAAACACCACSAYCTTGGCTGAATCTGGGAARRRGAGAATGGAATGTTGAACYGATAACACARAAGGCCAAAGACTCAAAACATTAASGACASTGCAGGTTCTGCAAACCCACYAATCATMRCTACAGCTGCTKCATTAACCAATAGATATGTGCCACAAAWGTATACACTTGTTGCTAAATGGATAAAAGGGCCTCTGCCCCRTAATAAAGTTAGTTGYAGTTGTGTGAGTTGTGTGTGTSTATTTGTGTCTATTATTTCGTGTYGCTGTCCATCTCAACAGCCACAACCTCTCAAGCTGTTGGTGTTTCAGAGCTGGGCACTGTTCAATCCCGCAGGGAATGCTGGAGGGGCACACACAGAGCTCCTTTGGGCATCTCCTGAGGCTCAGGAGGGTGGCAGAGCGGGCAGTGGGTGCTGTGACACAGCACTGTGCACACAAGAGGGGCTCTGTGCAGGGTCATGGGGGTCACAGCATCTGCTGCCAAAAAAAGAGAAGGGAGGAAAGAATGAAACCCCACATGGAAAAGCTCTTAGAGGAAAGAGGTTTCGTAAGTCTCCATGAAGCCATTATGACTAAAATCAGAAATTATCATTAAAGGAAATAATGTAAATGCAAGAGTGTGCTTATTCATAGAATTTTAAAATGATATATTAATATTTACAGCTGTAGTCAGCTGCTGCCATGCATACTCTGGGCACACTTTTGAATTTTAATTTTGTTTAAATTTAACTTTATTTTATTGAAATTTTAAATAAATTTCAATTTAATTTTAATTTTAATTAGAKTTTTTAATTTTAAATATTTTTTATTAAAAATAAAACATTATTCATTTAAATAGATGTAAATACTTGTGTTCAGCCTGTCTTTTTGTAACAATTATGGATAGGTTAAAATAAGGCCCTAGAAACTCCTTACAGAGAAAATTGGGGATGGAAAAGGATGGATTTCAGCAACTGGGGCTAAGCCTCACCATGGCAGGGTTTAGATACAGATCAGATGGAAAAATTGAAAGAATATTCTTCATGTGTCAGGAGTTTTATGTCCTGCCAAAAGGGCAGTGGTTTTTATCACAGGATTTCATATGAGATCATATGAAAACTGTCCCTGGATCCCTGGCAGTGCCCAAGGCCAGGCTGGACATTGGGGCTGGGAGCAGCCTGGGACAGTGGGAGCTGTCCCTGCCATGGCTGGGGTGGCACTGGATGAGCTTTAAGGTCCCTTCTAACCCAAACTCTTCTGTGATTCCATGAATTTCCCTCACTTCAGTCCAAGRTGACACTTCAGAACTGCTGTAGCAGGCACACTCTTTTCCTCAGCCACATTTGTCTACCTGCAGCAGTTCAGAAAAGCATCTCAGTGCTGAGAATCCATCAGAGCAGCGCTCAGGAACAGGAAATAATCTCACATTGCCTCAGGTTGCCACATCTGCCTCAAGTGCAARTTGCATTTGTGTTGTCTTACAGCTCCCAGGAGGGGCACATGGGGAGGGGAAAGGCTGGCACACTTTTCCTAAAATTCATTTTGATTTTGAGTTTTCACGGAACAGTTCTGAGTTCCCAGCTCCTCTCCACAGCCCAATGCCTGGCAAGTTTGGTTTTGGAGGCTTTGTTTGCAGCTGCCTCTATTTGTGCCCTGCAATGCTGTGCCCGTGTCTGTTCTGTCAGATATTGGGGGTTTTGTGCTGGCCCTCCCTGAGCTCGTGCCTTGTCACTTCATTGACAAGACATGGGTGCTCTGCTAAACTCATCAGAAACATTTATTGAGGTTGTAGGTTCAAAAGTTCCTTCT
>NW_026623544.1:64382-68232 GCF_030028575.1 Malurus melanocephalus
AATAGATTTTTTTTGTTCTGTACCCTATGAAAGAGCTCTAGGTGGTAAAACGTCAGAGCGAACAATTAAATTAATGTATTTGGGGGGGGGGGGGTTATGACTTAAATAGACTATGACTGTTTACTTTTATAATAGATTTGGGGGTTTTTAATTAACAACTTGATTGGTTTGAGTTTTAGGCCAGTGTTGGRGAATTGTTTTTTAGAGGGAATTATAGGAATTAAAAACAAAATCATGCTTAGAGGCACATCTTTCCATTTTTCCAGTTTAATATTTCCATCTTAACTTTAGAATTTCATTATCTGGTTAAAGTGTAGGGACTGAAAATATAATTTTTAATTTTTTTATGATAACTGGATATTAATCTGTAATATTTTCTTTGTTTTATTAAACAAACACATTTTTCATTTGTTTGGGATAAAAATACAAATGCACAGGGATCAAAGACTGCTAATAAAGACCTGAATCTTTATTCATATAAATAAAACATCATAAATTTAAGAAATGGACAAACCAGGATCAAAAAATGTTTTGTCTTACAAAAAGTTCAATTTCTTATGGATGCTGTAAAGTRTTCCTCAAGCCATGACCTATTAYYATTAAATTCYTGTCATTAGCATTATTTACTGTAARKTTTAATTCTATCAAATATCATTTTTAACCCAATCTACAACATTTGTATTTGGTTTATATATGTGTATTGTTGCTCTTTTTCCTGATGTGAACACCATCAGGGCTTCTCTTGTCATGGACAGTTCATTAGGGACAATTATAATCTTATTTTTTTTTTTCCAATGTAATATTTGCACTGAAAAACAACCCAGGAAAAGGCAGTACCACAGACAGACACAGAGAATAAACCTATTTTGGTTTAAATATCCCATATTTAAATATTCCATATTTAAAATCCCAGCAGCAGAACATAGGGAGCTCCAGGTGTGCCTCACCTTTTGACTTGATTCAGGCTAAAATCAGGTTATCTTTGAATATTACTGGCAAAAACGTTATTTTGGTGAATTATTTCCTTAGACTTAGAAAACTGAAAGAGACATAGTTTGGAATTTAAGAATATTCTGCTGAATTCCCTTTTGAGTACTTCAGAAATGAAAGAAATTAAAAACTAATGTGAGAATCAAGAAGAGATAGAAAGGAGTGGTTAAGAATGCAAAAGTAGCTACAAATAATCTTAAATACACTTTGTTCTACTGTGCATGAGGTTTTTGGGTGTGTATCTTCTTGGGGACATTGTCAATTTTTTTTTATTTTTGTTTTTATTTTTATTTGTTTTCTTTGGGTTTAAAGTTATTTTGTTTTTAAATTTGCTGTGTTGCTTTTAAAGATCTGTCCTGACTCTAAAGTATTCATGCTGCTGCTTCAATAACTGCTGCTTCTACCCTGGTTCTCAGTGGTTTGAATGCTGTGACCCTCTGGTTTTATTTTAATGAATAACCTGGGGGCTGTGTGAAAKCCATGTACTCCCAAACAGAAATGCTGTTGCCATCCAGGAGGTGTTTTTCTCAGATTGTAAAAACAGGTTCAGTATGACTATGAATTTGTTTTCTGCCTGCAGTATTCTTTTTGGCTTCAAATGGGAAAAGGTCCTTGTAATTTAAGTAAAAATGAAGAATTAAATCGGTAGATGGTGCTGTAATCTTATTTTCAGCTTGTTAGTGCAACAAGTCTGGAGCAGCTTGGTGCATGATTTCTTTGCACCTTTGAAAAGGAGACTTGTAAATATGTAATCAACATGATGCTATAATTATTTCACATGTTTGACATTTCAAATGCTTTAATAGGGTCTTTATTCAGAAGGCAAAGTTATATTTAGGTTTAATTCTTGATGAGGATCTACTGGACAMGCGAATGGTGTGATTGTGAGGAAAACACAGATTTGATTGTGCCCACTGAGGCATTTCCCAGAGCTCTGCACTGGGTTTGCTGTTCTTCCATCCAGTCCATCTCCCTGATTTTCCCTGGTGTGTCAGAGAAGGAAATCTGCTTCTTCCTCTGAGAGTGCTCCTCTCACTGCACCCCAAGAGATCTCTGCAAGCCCAGCTTCTCTTTCTCCTCTCATTTTCTCCAAGGGGAAAGGCAGAGGGTGTTTTTAGAGGTTTGGCCGAGGTATTTGTGCTTTGAGAGAAGAGGAGCAGGTGGTGGAACATGTTAGGGTGACCCTCTGAGACAGGGAGGGTGCTTGTACCCCTCACCCAGATGTGACTTTATTGGCTAAACCCCAAATATTCAAATACACGAAGGTGGGGGCAGTGTCAGTAATGAGGATTACGTCATCATTTGCAAACGGATTCAGAATTTAGGAAAGTGAGTTGTGAGAACCTTGTGGTTCATTGACAAGACATGGGTGCTCTGCTAAACTCATTAGAAACATTTATTGATGTTGTTGATTCAAAAAGTTCCTTCTTAAAAAAAAAAATAAATTAAAAAATAATAAAAAACAAAAAACAAAAAACAAACCACAAAAAACCTAAACAAGTCAAAGCCCCTAAGAACAAGCAAAAATAAACATTAAAAAACCCTGGCAGTGTCCAAGGCCAGGTTGGACACTGGGGCTGGGAGTGGCCTGGGACAGTGGGACCTGTCCCTGCCATGGCAGGGGTGGGATGAGAGGAACTTTAGGATCCCTTCCTTCCAAACCGCTCTGGGATTCTGCACCAAATGCAGAGGCTGCATCTGGTGGGGATCTACACTTTGCTCACAGTCATCCTGAGTATCTGCAGTTTGTGCAACACGAGAGCTGTAGAAGTCCGCAGAGGTACCACTGAGGAATGGTGAAYGTGAACTGAAAGGAAGATTCTGGGAGGAATTGTTTATTTCTAAATGTGAAAGCATTCCCTGCCCCTTTCTGAGGCTCCCATGGGAGATYCTGAGYRGGRCTGTGTGTGTGACAGGGCTGGAGCCCAGCAGGACAAACTGGTCACTCTGTGCTCAGGTCAGGAAAGTTTCTGATAAGGGCTGGTCAAATTCCAGTGTAAGCTCTCTGGAAGAGTGTCTCTGCTTTCCCTCTGCCTCTGCGTGAGCCCTGCACTGCCCCAGCCCCTGTGCAGCCCCACTGGAGCTGAGAGCACAATTCCTGCTCTGCAGAGCTGTGGGATGGACGAGATCCCCACAGGGTAAAGTTCCACGGCTGTGCTCTTGCACTGCTGGCAGGGGGATCAGAGATGGGAACAATTCACTCCCACCTTGCTTGCATTACTTAGCCTCTGCTTCTTCACCATTACACACTTGGCCCTTTCAGGGAGGGCTGACAATGATAATTTCATATGAAAGCTTTCATATGAATAGCAAATATTAAGTTAAATTTGACATGTCCCTGTCAATGAGACATAAAGATGTAAGTTAGTTCTGCCAGTGTACTGAGAGTACTCGAAAAGCAATTTTTATGGTAAAATTCCTGCTATTTAGAATATAATTTTCTTATTCTAGAAGGACCAAAACTTTGTGTCTCTACCAAAAAAAAAAAAAAGAGAAAAAAAGTAGATGCTGCTAGTTGGAATGCCATTTTTCCTGTTGCAAGTTTTGGTTAAAAGGTCAAATAAATCAGTTTTTCCTGGTGTTGACCATAGCTGATGTACTGTGTCCAGCCCTGGGGCTAGCACAGGGAGGAGCTGGAGCTGCTGCAGAGAGCCCAGAGGAGGCTCCAGGATGAGCAGAGGGATGGAGCAGCTGTGCTGGGAGGAAAGGCTGGGAGAGCTGGGATTGTTCAGCCTGGAGAGGAGAAGCTTTGGGCTGAGCTCAGGGTGGCCTTTTGGGGCCTGAAGGAGCCAAAGGAAAGATGGAGAGAGACAATGGCCAAGGGCTGCAGGGACAGGAGCCAGGGAATGGCTTCCCAGTG
>NW_026623544.1:68312-75415 GCF_030028575.1 Malurus melanocephalus
GAGAAGCTGTGGCTGCCCCTGGATCCCTGGCAGTGCCCAAGGCCAGGCTGGACATTGGGGCTGGGAGCAGCCTGGGACAGTGGGAGCTGTCCCTGCCATGSCWGGGSTGAAATGAGAGGTTCTTTAGGATCCCTTCCAATCTAAACCATTCTGTGATTCTGCWTCAAAAGTATTTTCACTTCTGTTTGAAGAACATCATAGGAAAGTTGATCTGTTCAGAAGAAAGGATCAGTGGGGCTCCTCAGCACTGTGGCTGAGGACACTGAACAGTTCCTGATACATTTGATTACTAAAACATTGTCATTTTTATGCCAGGATGTGAATAGCTGTGAATGCAGACCCGTTTTAACTGTGGGGAGCCCTAACACAACCCCTAAATRGACACTGAGGATTTTATTAATTGTTGTGGGGTCTCACCTGTGCCACTGAACTGCTGCAGAGCCTTGGGATGGCCCCAAAGCCTGGGTACATTGTCAAGTACAACATTCTGTCCCTCAAGATCATCTTCACTCATGGGAGGATCCTGAAGTCAGCATGTGACTGACACTAATTTTTGCTAAAGAAACAGAGTCCACAGATGCAGCACAAATATAACACAAATGTTAACCTGGAAAGGCTAACAACATGAAATTTGTATTTTATTTTATTTTATGTTGCTGATAGCTATTTCTTTTATGAGAGTTGCAGATTGCTCCCAAGCAAAGATCCATTGCAATAACACACGAGTACATTGCATTGTTAGGAAGTGGCTCATTATAACCTCATCTTATCATACAAAGCACCAGCTCAGGGATGCATTAAAGCACTTAGAATGTGCCTTATGGGCYTGCACAAGAAACAGATTAATGCTGGTGAAATCATATTTTAATTTTTAAATATTCTTTCAAGATGAAAGGAATCCTCTTAGTGCCATGGGTAAGCAATATTTTAAATCTGCGCAATTGTAATGTGGTTATTAATTTAATGTATTATTCTCATACAAAAACACATATTACCCTGGGTCTGGTTTAAAGTGACATTATTGCAGGCACTGAGCATTCCTTTCCTGAGCAAATATTGCAATACAGTCAATCAAACCCAGGCAATTAKTTTGGTTTACTTTCTGTAGCAATATACATCCTGATGCACTGGAAAGCACTTAATTGTTCTTAATTTAGTTGTATTTCATATGTAAAAAAAAAAAATAAATAAAACAACTTTATACACTGGGGGGAAAAAAGGAATAATCAGCACAGAACCTTTGAGGTCATGTGATGGAACTACACAATAGCATTCCCCACTCTCTGAAAACAAAAGGAGACTCCTGGAATACATTATCCTAGTTAGAAATGGAATTAAAAATTTAAATAAGCAGTAGWCACTTCTAAATTGTTCTTTTTATCTCCCAAATTATCGCTTTTGAATTAGAATCCAGTGTACTGGGCACTAAAGCTTGAAATTCAGTATTTCTTCTGAGCATTCTGAGTTGYCTGTTAGACAATTAATGCCTCAAATTGTTCCAAAGAATAAAGGATAGGGGAAAAAAAAAACCTTAAAACAACAGCAGCAACAAAAAAGCCCCAACAAACCCAACTTTGCAGGAATTTGTAAATGTTTTGCAAATAAAAAACAGCAGAACTTCTAAAAATCGTCAGAGCTGCGGCTGTTGCCAGGTAAGGAGCCTTTTGGAAGTTACCCATGGAAGGATATGATCTCAGTGTTTTACAGCTCTAGGAATGATTATAATGATAGAGAAAATAATCTTAAACCCAGGATTAATCTTGCCAGTTCACCCAAGGAATAGGAGAAACCGAGTTCCTTGATTGCATGATCAGGATCTTGTTGATCCTGGTTTGTCCTTCTGTCAAACTTCAGGCAAGGAATTGCACAATCAGTCATGCAAAGGTGGTCCTGGAACTGAAATAGATATCAGTGACAGTTAATCACAATAAAAATTCTCTTTTTCCTCCTTCATATTGTCAGATGGCACTCGTGAGGAAAATGTGTACTGTACAAACAGCAACTTGTTTACCAATATTTTATAGCTGAACCGCTTCTGTTAGGAAAGAGCAAAAATAAATATTTCTGGTATTGCAAGGAAGCTCTGCTAAATAAGAGGAAGTTTTTCTTCTCTTTATTTTTGTTCCTGAAAGACTACAAAAATCTAATTTTGGACTGGGACTTTAAATCTTCATCTTCAAATAATTATTTGGAATAGTGTTACTGCAARGAAAGATAGGTTTTAATGTATGTCCTCCCACAAACTTCTCTCTTCCTTTCCTTTCTCTCTGATGGACAATGGGAATTTTCCCAAGAAGAGGGGCCTGAGCTGGGAATTGTCGTAAAAAGAGTGGTCCCAGGTGCGAATTGTCCCAAGAAGAGGGTCTCCAGGTGATAAATGTCCCAAAAAGAGAGGCCCCAGGTRGGAAATTTCCCAAAAAGAGGGGCCCCAGGTGGGAATTATCCCAAAACTCTCTGGGAGCTTGGTTGTTTCAGCTCCCTCTAATTCTCTTGGTAATGATTTTATGCAAGGTGCCAGATTTGTTTTAAGAAGCCAAAGAAAGAAATTATTGACATCCCACATCCCTAAAAATTAAGGAAATATGAATGGATCAGTGTAAAGAGTGAGGAGTTCAGATCATCAGAATAAACAGAGCRTGAATTCCACATTTCCTCATTCACAGCATTAAAGGACAGCACTGTAACATRCCTGAGAAAAATATTTCCTCTCCTTGTCTTTTTGTATCTTTTTCAGACTTAATTTTATGATAGGAAAAGCTTTAGGTATGGAACTATGAACATGATGTGAAAGGAATGAGAGAATGGATTTCCTGTTCTTTTTGTTTTGAAAAATAATGAGTTTGTTATTGATGGCTGAATTCCWTCAGAAGTATGACAAACTTCAGCAATTTACATCTATTTGCCCAAATTACTGTGTCATTTAAAGCTCTTCACATTATTTGTTATACACCCAGGAAAAGAACCCTCCTCTTATGGATTCACTCTATCATGGGCTAAAGGTATAACCAGAGCAATTACACATTACAGGCTTGTAAAAGGRTTCACATATAGCACATGACATACAGCAGCTTCACTTATTAATGCCTGTGGGTCCTCAAAATTGAATACAAATTCTGCTCTGAAACAGTCCAGGATTGAGATATTGGATCTACATTATATTAGAAAAAAAAGTTAAATTCCAAGTCATATAAATGAAACACAAAAGATGAATTAAAAATTTTTATTAAATTATTTTTATTTTATTATTGTCTCAGTATTGTCTATGCCATCTTTAGTCAGTTGAAAGTATTTGAAAAAAGTAAAATCTTACCTCAAATCTGTGTCACTTGCAGTGATTTGAGAAGTTTGGGTTTTTTTTGTTTTTTTGTTTTTTTGTTTTTTAATTTTATTTTATTTTATTTTTATTTTGTCTAGAGTAAGAGTAAATAAATAATGCCTGGCTATTATATAGCAGATATTTCATCAGCTCCCAGTGCACACTGAACAGAAGTTGATTGTCRTTACCCATTTTGCAGATGAGAACTCTTAACCCAAGAAAAAAAAAAAGACTTGGAAAACTCTTTCCAAATTGAAGTCCAAGAGCAGAAATCATCTCCTGATTTCTCCTGTCCTGTTGCTGAGTGTGAACCAGAGGATACAAAAACCAGTCTGGGATCCCTCCTGTGCCATCCTTCCTCATTCACTCTCACATTTCCTTGGCAACACCCCAAAACTTTTAACTTCTCTTTACATTCTTTTGAGGCCATTTTTTTGTTTCTATATTCTTTAGGGTTATGCCAACTGTGCCTTTGATGTTTGTTATCTCTGGTCACTTCTATTAAATGTGATATGTTGTAAAACAGAAGGCACAAGCTGAGCGTGAGGGTGGAAATTGTGTCATTCATTAAGAAGACAAAATGCTGCCATTTTTCCTTTGTTAATCTAGGATGGCTTGAATAAAAAGAAAGTTAATTTAATTTGATAAATCATGTGTTGGAAAATGTGTCCCAGCTCATTGCATTTAAAATTTGTGGTTTTAAACCAGCATTTTTTTATCAGGTTCAGAGAGAGGGAGTTCAGGGGATGGAACAGAATTATGGTCTCTGAGGCATGACTGCTGTCCAGTTAGGGGACAATTCTGTCCTAGGTTGCATTTCTAACCCTGACAAGTCAGGAACATGCTGGATTTTGGTATTTAGGCACTAAGTAGGATATTAAATAGGGATTTTTTTTGCATTTGGGAAGCTTATTTTATCCAGATATACACCTAAAATGAGCACAGTTACACAAACAATAACAAGTAAACTGAAGCTGCATGTATGACCAATAACTAAACAGTGCAGTGATAGAAAGAAGTTGTTCTGATTTAGGATAAAACAGCAGGAAACAGAACAGAATCTGSTTTTCTTCCATTCCTTTTTCACCAAATGTTGCTGGATTTGGGGTAAAGCATCTTGTGTGTGTCAAACTCTTGCACTAAAGGGAAGTTCGATCACTATTTTTTTTTAATCAGTTCGTTAAAAAAGAAAAATCCCTCTTAATTTCTTTCATAGCATGTTGCAGTGAGGGTTGATCTGGAAAAAAAAATAATTTTGGATACCTGAAGGTTTTTAGATATGTTGTTAAAGACTGTCATATATCTGCAACATCACGGAATTTTCCAGAGTATCCGCTGAATTATCATCTTTCATATAGAATAATTGATTCATCTGAAATCTGGACTATTTGCTAAGCCACTCCTAGTTGGAAAAATTGGTTCTCTCTTAGCAATAAGTGCGCTTCACAATGAAGGTACATCTCTACTTTTTTGAGGACAGAAATGTTGAAATGCTCAAATCCCATCCGAGTTTATTCAAATAGTCCTTTTCTGAAGAGTAAAACTCAGGGAAGGTCTGCATTGTTAAGATTTCCATCCCCCTCCTTCAGAACAGAGAATGGGAGTTGGAATTTCCTTGTGCCTGCAATTACCTGGTTTAAATCTTTAAATTTAAATCTTTAAATTTAAATTGTTCACATCAGCAGCAGCCAAGAGAACCAACTGTATCCGCTGACAACCTTAGGGAGGCTAAAGTTCTGAAATGACCCCTTAATTACCAGCCCAATTTAAGCCCCTATGTGTGGTCTGAATTTGGCAGCTGGTAGGAACTTTAAACTTCATCTAAAACGTGTCTTAAATAATCTTGGAATGGCATGGCCAGCCATCAGAAGGCTCATATTTGTGTCCCCAGCCTGGTTCTGCAGGAGCTGAGCTTTGCTGCTGATTCCTTTGAGCATTGAGGCCATTCAGGGAAGCTCTCAGTACATTCTTGATTAGGCTTCCCTGCCAGTGAAAAACAGCAGGCTTATTCTGCAGAGATTTCAAGATCTGTGGCCACAAACATCAGACTGGAATTCGAAGAAATGTGTGAAATCGTGCAGAAAGACATATAAATTGCTAGCATTACGCAAAGGCTTAATCACTTTTTGATTAATTGTTATGAAACTGGGATGAAATTGGATGGAAAAGTCGTTAAGGAGTTTTTGGTGGTGGTGTGGCAGTGCCCAAATCCTGTGGAGAACCATCCAGTACCCAACAGACTGACATGAGAAACTGCAGACTCTCAGCATTCCTGGCCTGCATTTGTCAGGAGGGTGAATCCTGAAGGATTATCTGAAGCTGGGCATCCCAAAACAGCAGCATTTTGGAGGGTCAGAGTCCACATTTCCAGCGGTTGTCACGGGCAATAAGATTGGGCTGAGGGGAAGAACTGCCTGCGATGCCARCCCCAATTTGCAAAGCCCTGCCTTCAAGCTGATGTGCAAAGTGAAGGAGGAGCTTTGCTTTTGCTGCATTTGTAATTTCTTCTAAATTCCTTTCTTGATTAAAAATTTTATTCTGCCAGTATCTAATCAGTCACGCATTTTTAGCATTCTGTCACTGTGATTCTGAGAGTTTTTAAACATTCTGAAAATCTTAATTCAGGCAGTGATGTGCTCAGACATCGATCTGTGCTGAGGATTGAGGGAGAGCACAGGAGGAGTACCAGGRAGTGCAGGGAGATCATCAACAGCCTCCATCCATTTCCATCACTCATCAAAGGACACCAGAGGCCTGGGATGAATCTCCTTCAGCTCCACTATCCATGTCTCACGTGGAACTTTTCAGTAATGCAGCTCCTCAGAAATCACTTCAACAATTATTTCTGCACATTAATTTTAATTTCTCCATCCACACATCATCGTTCTTGAAGGAARCCTAACTGGCTTCCACTGCAAATTGGAAGATGAATCAGAATAAGATAATATTTGTCCATACTATGTGATGTATATTAGTCAAAGTCAGTTTATAACAGGGCAGAGCAGAATTTCTCCCATTTAATGTATGGATTACAGTAAATAATTCACTTATTTGCCATGAAGATGTTCACAGTACAAACAAAATTAGAAGTAGAAAGCAAAASCTTGGTGGTGTGTCAGAGAGCAGCTAAGCAGCTCTACTCTTGAATTATTCATGTAGCTTATGTAAAGATGGAACCTGGAAAATGGAAAAGAAAGGGCTATTATTTATTTATTCTACTGAAGAGTAGCACATGTAAGTGGAAATACAAGTGGGGTCAGAATTGTAATTCTAGCATGTTTTGTTTCTGTTTCAAAATAAAATTAAATTGATGAATCAAAGTTATTGAAGTAAAATAAAAATAATTAAAMTTCTGGTAAGAGATAGTCTTGGTTAAAAATTCTGATGAATTTTCTGTAAATATTTCAATTACACTGGTGGGCTCTTGAGGTATTTCCTACTTGGYTTTCTTTCTTTCTTTCTGTGCTGTTGTAATCACACAAAATACAGCTGACACGCTCTGAAAATTTTCTGTACGCATGTATTTTCCTTTTATGTATTACTGTACATTGTATTTTTCTGTCTCTCTAAAATACTGATATTGTCAGGAACAGTGGCTTTTTGTGGTTAGAGAATTTTCCTGTGAATTTCTCATGTGCTGAGGGGCCCGAGCCGGACATGGCCCAGGAGAGGAGCCCCAGGGCCGGACACAAGGACAGGGTCAGTGCAGAGGAGCCCCAGGGTGGACACAGGGACAGGGTCAGTGCAGAGGAGCCCCAGGGTGGACACAGGGACAGGGTCAGTGCAG
>NW_026623544.1:76380-81857 GCF_030028575.1 Malurus melanocephalus
TGGGATCTGATGTTCAATATCATTGCTAAGGCTACAAATATATTTTTTTCTCTGTATTTTCCCTATATTTATATATATTTTTGGCTTTTTTTATACCCTTAGACAGTGAAGGTGGGAAAGAAGAACTTTAGGAGACAGGTTATACTGGAGAGCAAGATTTAAGCTTCCAGTGTGATCATTCTTCTGAATAAACCTTTGATATACTCTGTGCTTCATTCACTCCTAGATGTGACTGGATTGCTTGTGTGTTTCTGAGCCTAATCAGAGACTGGAAAGGTATTTTCCCCAGCTTTCCCTTAGGATGGAATATTTTATGCTTTTTAGTGTCAAGGTCCTGCATTTGACCCTTATTTCTGCTGACCTGCTCGGAGTCTCATTATCTTCAGGAGTTTCTAGGGATGGGTTTTTCACCTGTTGAGTGCTTGGAAGGAGCCAGACATTCAAGTCATTTAAATCAGGAGAGCTGTGCCTGGTGAAAATGAGAATATTTGTTTCAGTATGTCATGGGGTGTATCTCTGTGCTTGGAAATGCATTTATTACCCATTTTTTAAAARGAATATTTCAGCTGCTGCTCTAGGCTGTGGGCAAAGAAAATCAATGACACACTGTGGTGTGGTGTGGTGTCAACACAAAAATACTGTGGTGTCAACCTCTCTTGAGCATCAGGGTTGCTTGGATTTAGGTTGGATTTAAGAAATTTAGTTTGCTGACWTATTTTCTTTTGCTTCCATTTTAATTAACAAAGTTAACTTTATCCAAGAGTTTAATCAGAAAGTTTCTTTGATATTTTCCTCTCCCTTCACCTCATTCCTCATTTCATCTTGTCCTGTGCAGAGACAATCAGCGCTATGGTTTGTTTCCTGTTCACATTATTTATTTCAAAACGATACATTAAATGCATGATTCGCTTGTGTATATTTTGTGTTTTTTCCTGTCCCTTTTGTCTCGTTGCTAAAGGGCTCTGTCAGCAGAAATATGACTGATAGAGGAGGCAGATCCATGTGCTGTTACTAATGGTGCAAATGTTACACTGTTTTGTCAACAGAGCTCTATTGTGGAGAGCAATTTCTCTCGCTGTGTCAATATAGATGCCATGCTGTGTTGATATTAATGGATCTGCCAGGAAGGGCATTTAATTAATCAGATCGCAGAATAAACTCTGTCAGCTTTTATTTCCTAGCTAACAGTAATGCTTGGGCCAGCACGGTGGGTCGGTCAACAAATGTTGTAATAAGTTAGATTCATGTTGGAAAAGCCTTGGTTCGGGACCTGGAAATGGTGCTGAGGTCAGCGATTTGTTTCTTTCTTCCTGTGGTCGTGTTTCAGCAGTCTGACAGCTCTGACATTTGGACAAGGAGAGGAAAGAGTGGCCTGCAATGTTCCAACAGGCCAGAGCAGCAAAAACGTTTGCCAGGCTCTGGAGGAAAACCAGGAGTAGGCTCAGTCACTCACTGTTGATCAGCGAGTTTTACTGCACAGTAAAAGGATTATTAATCGCAAACAAACCTCAAATATAACTAATATCCATGGGGGTATCTACATGCCTGTAAAGTAGTATCTACATGCTGTAAAGCATTCAAAATGCTTTTGTTTTTTTGTCAAAATTCAGAATTTACTAAAATTTGATSTTATGTATCAGGGCAGCAAGGTTAATGGAATGGCACAAACACAGTAATGTACGCAGTCTTTATCATGCAAAGCATCTTCTTTGTATTGTCTGGTGAGTGGAACTCATTATTCAGGTGTGTTTTATTTTTGATGTCAAATCCCCATAAAATTAATATTTCTTTATATGATATATTTAATATGTTTCTTGATATTTATTACGTATCTTAAATATTCGTCCATGACATGCCTTTACCCCGACTGACAATGAGACACATTTTAGTGTAATTTATACAAACACTGACTAGTCTTTTGAAACCCTTGGAATTTTAACATCCTGTCATTGTGATATTCTGTTACTCTTGGATGCTAATTAATGTTTTTGCATTTTATCTTTTTCATGGTAACAGGGCTTCTCTTTGGTTATCGGTTGGTTAGGCATGGTGACATCTGAGCTCTGACCACGTTTTCCTACAGGACTAGAAAGTGGAAAGAGGGATTGGAAGCCAATAAATTCCTTTTCTGGTTTAAGCTTCTTACACTTTTTGAAGGCTAGTTAGTCCTCTGATAAATGATTTCTTTTAGTAGTAAAATAATCAGAATATCTCTCCTGTTAGAATTAGTTGAAAACCAACCCCAAATTAACAAAAGATGCTCCTAAAAAARAGCCAAACCATTTTTTTTCAAGTCTTATTTGGTTGTTTGTAATATCTAAGGTCTTTTCCAGAGAGTGGCAGTGGCGAATTCCCTTACAAGTGCAGCAGTGGACATGCTCAGGGAACCCAGGGTCATGCTTGCTCGACTGAAATCTGATATAAAGTACATTAAACCCACAAAATAAGGTAATAAATGAAATTCTCTGTCTCTTGGTTTTTATTCCCTCCAACAAGTACATTATTTATTGACAGAAAACTGAGCTAAATGCATTTTATCTGCGGAATTACGGATGGGCATTGTTAAATCACAGTGTTTTCTTTAGCAAATTGAATTAAAGGGCTCACCATCGTTTGTATTGATGGAATGTAATAAGAACTTTAATAAAACTGCTTTGTTAYCAGAGCAAAGTAAGGTATTTCCTGAAAAATGTGCTTTATTGACAGAAGAGAAATACGATCTTGGAGGAAACCGCAGGTCAAGAGTATTGTGCAAACCTTGGAAATTCTTTATGGTGAAAAATTGCACCTCTAATTCTACTTCCACTTGTTAAAGCTCTGTGCTGGGTGTGATGATTTCACCTAACAAAAGGAGTGCCACGGACTCAGGAGACACTAATAGGTGTCGTTGCCCTGAAGCCAGTGGAGCCAAGTTGGCTTAGAGTGGATAAATATTTGTCAAGTTGAACTTGTGAAGATCTAAAGTTTTGTATTCCTACAAGAGCATATTCTTTTTTTTAGAAGGTGAAGAGTAATTTTGCAGAGAGGAATGAAAACACTACACAATGTCTGTGCCTCTGCGTGGTGTTAATATTTTGTTGCACAGCTTAGTTTAATCCACCTCTAATTCTGAGCTAGGATGATCTAATTACAACAACTTAAAAATTATTACACTAAAAATAGGGCACTAAAAATATATTGGATKGCTCTTTTCTCATGTAATCCATTGTGGAGGTTTAATATTGAATTCATATTTGCCCACTGTGTCTCAGCAGAGAGAGCACACTTCAGAATGGAATGAAAATCTCCAGCAGAAGGAGAAAAAACTCATTTTTCTTCAAATATGTGCATCTGAGATATACATTCTCAGAATCACAAAAGGTGCCTGTCCCAGTGCGTTAGACAGTGATCCAGCCCATGTGCTAAAATAACAGAGCTATTGTAGAGCTGAACYGAGGTGGGTCACTTTGGGTCTCTTCATCTTTTGATTGCAGTTCTTCTCTTGCATCCTTCAAGTCCTTCAGGGACTTCATTGTTCTGCTTCAGGAACCAGAACAAATGTGTTATAAAAGATCTTCAGCTGGAAATACAGCAAAGGACACACTGTTAATGCAATATGAAATGGAGATGAAGATAAGGTGATCGAGAGGAGTGWTGGTGTTGGGATTGAGTGCTCATGAACTAAATATTTGTTTGCATSTCTGTAATAAAGTTCAAATTTTCATTTTACAAGCATCTATGGCATTTCAGCAGTCAAGTTTGAAGCATTAGAAGAATTGTCATTTTGGGGAGCTGGTGGAAATATGATACTTTTTCCTAGAAACTCTTCAATCCAATCTCACCTGGGCMACCAAGTGGCTTGCTGGGTATTGTTTAGTAGTCTCTTCCCACTTTGCAGAGCAGAGGAGATTTCACGTGCAATGGAATTTGTTGCAGGTAAAGGCACTCAAGGGTGCTTAAAGTTGATCCCAGGAAGAAGGAACGGGTGAGTAGAAGGTTTTTCAAGATTTAGATTTATTTCTCATTTTCCTTCGAGCCCCAGCTTAAATGCTGGGGTCAGTTGTGGTCCCTTCATGGCCACAGAGCCCTGCAGGGGCTGGAGCGTGTCCAGGGCAGGGAACGGAGCTGGGGAAGGGTCTGGAGCCCCAGGAGCGGCTGAGGGAGCTGGGAAAGGGGCTGAGCCTGGAGCAAAGGAGGCTCCGGGGGGACCTTGTGGCTCTGCACAACTCCCTGACAGGAGGGGACAGCCGGGGGGGTCGGGCTGTGCTCCAGGGAACAGGGACAGGAGGAGAGGGAACGGCCTCAGGCTGGGCCAGGGCAGGRCCAGGGGGGACAGCAGCAGCAATTTCCCCATGGAAAGGGTGCTCAGGCCTTGGCAGGGGCTGCCCAGGGAGGTTTGCAGTGCCCATCCCTGGAGGTGTTCAGAGGAGTTGTGGATGTTGCCCTCGAGGACCTGGRGGAGTGGTGAAAATTGGTGATGCTGGTTGACAGCTGGCCTTGATGATCTTGGAGGTGATTTTCAACCTCAATGATCTTTTGGCTCTATGATTCTACTGTGTTTTAATTAAATTACATTTCCTTAAGTCAAATCTGTTTTTCTTATGACAGTAACGGTGGATGATCTCTCCCCACCATTTTTTTTTTTTAGGTATATTTTCTTTCCCCATCCCACCGAGGAAGGCAGTGACAGCTGCCCATATACCTGGCAGTCAGCCAGAGTCAACACCATGAGTTCCTAGAGAATGAAAATTTTGTTTTTATTTCTTCATGCTGCACTTAAACACTGCAGAGTGAGCCATATAATCATTGTGTTACACTGGTTTTGTGAAAAGAWTTAATGAGCCTGCAGAAAGAAGTCGGGATTGCATTTGGACAGATTATGAACCAATTAAATTGGAATGGGAAGGAGAGCAGAAGGCCAAGGAAAAAGGGACGGGACAGTGGAGGACATTGGGAAAAGCTTGTTCATGAGAAGGAAGCCAGCACTGCAGAGGGACAATGACAAGACTGCAAAAGGGCAGACAATGGCAGGAGCCATTGGAAAACAAAAGAAGAAAAAAAAATGAATTATAGAAAATTGTTTTTAAAAGAGGCTAAAAGGCAAAAGAACAAGAGAATTGTATAAGCACTATAAATTCAAATAGACCTGAATGTAAAGAGGAAGTCATAGGCATAATTCACCAGTAACTTCAATTAAATACTTGAGTTGAAAGGGATGAAAATTAGGACTACAAATGACACTGAAGTTGGGTTTATTTTTTGTTGGGTTTTGGGAGTTTTTTTGGTTTGGTTTGGGTTTTTTTGGTGGATTTTTTTTTTTTTTTTGTTTATTTGCTTTTTTTTTGTTTGGGTTGGGTTTTTGTTTGTTTGGGATTTTTGTTTGTGGTTTTATTTTGTTTTTGGTTTTTCTTGGGTTTTAGTTTTTCTGGTGTTTGGTTTGATTTGGTTTTTGGTGTGATTTGTTATATATTGAGGCTATTCAAAGCTAAATTCCTGCT
>NW_026623544.1:82358-83434 GCF_030028575.1 Malurus melanocephalus
TGCCATTATCCTGTTTGTTGACATAACAAGTGCTTATCTTTTTATTTGTTATGGAAAATGATCCCCAGTTCCTGATTCTGTACTTGATTCACTCCCAGGACTGACATTTCAAACAGAGACCTGGAATGTGGATGGTGGATCCATCTCCCACCGAAATTCCTGCCACTCTTTCCCTCTCTCAGGTCCAGTTGGGTATATTTTAACAAAATACATGAGGGGATTTATATAACCATGGCTTCCAGCCACTTTTAATTGTTCTGGTTTTATGTTTTTGTTTCTAAGGAATGAAAGAAGATTTAACAATCTGTGTTGTGGTTTTAGACACTGTGCTGGAGCAGCTTGCACAGCTCTTCCTTAGCTCTTGAGATGCTGGTAGGGCTCCCAGGTTATCACACTGAATATTTGAATATTCTGGTGTCAGAATTAATAGATATTCCTGTGTAAGTCTCTCCTTCATGGTGATAAAATGTATTTTGAAACACATTAAATCTGCCAATTGGAGCGCTTTGCCAGTGTYCTTTTTATTGCAAGGTGTATTCCATTTTCATCTTCATAAAATTAAATGCTTGCATGTACCACATAATTAAATTTAGGCCCAGCAGACGATTTGATCTGTGGGTTTATTAACTTTTGGTCGCATCACTATTTAATTGCTTTGGAAGTTTTATTAGACTTAAATGTGTCCAGGATATATTTATCAATGAAAAAAAAAAAAAAAAAAATAAAAATTATATATAAGGAATGGTAAAATATAAACCCAGATAATTTCTATGCTTCATAGATGGAGGGGGAACCTGACTCTGTCTGCATTTCTGCCATCAAACCTAAACCACTCTTTCCAAAACATCAGAGGCAGAAGAATCATCATTGTATTTTGCTGTCCAAGAGTTTCACAACATAATGCTGATGGAAATCCTATTCAACTTTTTTACATAAACTAGAAATTGATGGATTTTGACAAGAATAAATTTGATTCAATACAAATATTAAAACATATAGAATTTTGCTATAGTATATTATTAATATAGCTCATAAATTATTATATTATATGCATCTTTTTAATATTATATAATATT
>NW_026623544.1:84828-85906 GCF_030028575.1 Malurus melanocephalus
TGCATTTGGCCAGACTTCTGAGTGACATAATTTTAAAGTGGTGCAGATCAGCTCAGCCAGGGAAAGGTCAGCTTAATCAGTATTTGGAGTTTGATATCTCCTGAAGTATATATTTTTTTTTTTTTCCAGCTTAGTCTGTCTTCAAAGTACCAATCAGCTCATATCTCTTGCCCAGGTGAGCTAAGGTGAGCTCCAAACACTTTGCACATCACATCTATTTGGAAGTCTGAGGCTGCAGAATTCAGAATTAAATGCAGTACCACTGCCTTACATATGATTTCAGATACTTTTAAAAAAAAAATTGTTGAATTTTAAATAACTTGCATTGATAAATATTAATCTTTTCATTAAATACATTTTTGTATTTGACTACAAGCTCTACTTGCAAAAAGACTCTCATACAGCACTGTGAGAGAGACATACATTAGGATATTTCATTCCTTGGAGAAATAGATTTATATTCTATTATAAAGCTATCTGATTTTGACTGTATTATAGTTCTGTCTTTATAGCACTGCATTTTAGCCAATACACTGTGAATTATCTCACACTCATTCTTCTCTCTTAACAGCCACACTGCTGATAAAAACCTTAAAAGTTRCTTTGATATCTCTTTTGCCCAATGGCAAAGCTCAGCAGTACTCACTGTCATCCCTGAGCAGAAGTTTAAACATTACTCCTTTAAAAGATCTCTCTTTATAGGGACTAGAAAAACCTCCCAAGGAGTGTATATCATCAATTCCAATGTTTTCTATCTTGGTAGTTAAAAAAATAAGAACGTTTTTTGAAGCAAAACCACTCATTTTGCTTTCTTCTTGCAGAAAGCTCATTTTGTATTTAAAGAGGAGTAACACATTCACTTAGACTAAAYCAAATTGGTTCAAAGTGCCTCCAGCACAGGGAGGAGCKGGAGCTGCTGCAGAGAGCCCAGAGGAGGCTCCAGGATGAGCAGAGGGATGGAGCAGCTGTGCTGGGAGGAAAGGCTGGGAGAGCTGGGATTGTTCAGCCTGGAGAGGAGAAGCTTTGGGCTGAGCTCAGGGTGGCCTTTTGGGGCCTGAAGGAGCCAAAGGAAAGATGG
>NW_026623544.1:85961-96990 GCF_030028575.1 Malurus melanocephalus
AGAGGGCAGGGCCAGATGGGAGATTGGGAAGGAATTGTTCCCTGTTTGGGTGGGCAGGCCCTGGCACAGGGTGCCCAGAGAAGCTGTGGCTGCCCCTGGATCCCTGGCAGTGCCCAAGGCCAGGCTGGACATTGGGGCTGGGAGCAGCCTGGGACAGTGGGAGCTGTCCCTGMCATGGCATGGTGGGATGGGATGAACTTTATTGCCCCTTCCAACACAAACCAAATTGCACTAAGCCATTTCATTATTTTTTTCTGTGATTTTACTCTGATTTGTTGAAGAGAGAGACTAGGTAAGGATTTTGGGAAATAAGAGCAGTTAATTTGTAAAGAAAGTGATAAACTTCCTTAGAGAAAAGAGAATATTATAGTGTTTTGAAACAGGCAGGATCCTCACCTTCTGAGAAGCAATTGGAATGGTGTAAATTGAGGTTTAAAGTAATGAAAAATAGAAAAATCTGTTAATGATGGAGATAATGCTGTTTGGAAAGGGAATGATATAGGATTGGCTGCATTGTGGGGTTTAGGTCATAATTTGGTTTCCTTAATTCCTCCAGACTTCCAGATAACACAAAGTGAGTTTTAAACAGGAGAAGATGGAGAATGGAGGGGGGTCTTCATTTCAATTCATTCTTGGAATGTTGTGTCAATCAGTTACCATGAAACATTTTTCCATGAATTATAATTTGTGGAGCAGTCTTTAATCTGGGATTTAAATTTTGGTTTAGCTTCAAAAAGTAGGCTATTTGAATGTCCCCAGATCTGAGCAACACCACCACTGTGCAAACTGTGTAGTCTGAAAATTAGTATTTTAACATCTCTAGCTGTGTGTTATCTAGTTTAGAATTATTTGCTTTAGTACCATTCTGGTCTTCATGTTTTCAAAACTAGCTATACAGCAACAGTGTATTAGCCATGCAATTTATCAATATTTATTCATTATCCAAATGGCTGACTACTTGTCATAATTAATTATTGAAGTAATAAATAGTCTTATTAATAAAAATGGATGACAAGAACGGAATGATTTCCTTGATAAAGACTGATGACAGATTCTAGTATCTGCCACGACACTCAGAACGCTGTGCAGATTGAATCTAAGGCCTCCTGCATGGATAATAAATTGTTATTTCAGAGAATAAAATGATTGATACATTGGCTTTGTGTGGAAAAAGCACCTGGGAAAAGATCCTACTCCCTGAGTTATTTAAACAGACTATGGCGAAATTTTCTTTCCCTGTGACAAATTTAACTTTCCAAGGAAGTGACAGCTCTTTGGCAGAGAGAGAGGAATTGATGCCTGCTCGGGGTCCTTGGTTTACAGATTCTTCTGGAAGTCAGGTTCCTCTGGCAATCTCCTGGCCCTGTCTCTCGGTGTGCCTGTCCTTTGGGGCGATGGCAGCGCAYGTGGCACTGGGACAAATAAGGGCTGTGACACTCTTTGGGGACACTGCTGCTGCTGTTAYTGCTGCCTGGCTTCAATCTCCTTGTGATTTTACCCGGGTTGGAGCTCACCTTCGGTGACAAAGCAGCTCCAGAGGCTGAGCATCRTGTGACAGCTTGGAAATGGCCGGGCTGGGGAAAGGAAGGGGTTGCACACAGAATAATGATTCAAAAAAACCCAAACAAAACATATCTCAGGAAGTGTTTTATTCATGGCCAGTGTTATTGAAGATTAAAATCTAAATACTATCTTCCAAAAGTCTTCTGAAGGATGGTCCATAAGATGCCTGGCATTTGTTTTCCTTAGCTTAGGGAAAATAACATTTTGTTTCCTTTAGTGCATCTTTTCCCATTTTTCTGTATTTTACTAGAGCTTAAAGGAGTTTCATATATTAAAAAAAAGAAAACTCTGACATTTGCAACGAACTGAGACATGGAAGTCCTATATAATTTTCTCTTAATTACTTCCTTAATAGCCTATTTAATATAGTCTATAAAATCAGTCTTACCATCAACATAGCCATGATGTGGAGATTTATAATGGTTCTTACAGAGCCCTGTTCAGTTGCTGAGCTCAAGAGCGACAATATTATTAAGAAACAGTAATAGAATGTGCTATTCTACTCAATGTCCATCTAATTAATTTATGAATTTTTATGCTATGCTATGTGTTTGCACTATTACTGGCTCTTCTGTGATCATCCATAAAATGTAACTGCACTTCTATTGGAATTTTGGGTGTTGGCSAAACAGATGAGTAAAAGATCAAGAAAAGATTGTTTATTAAGACATGAAAAAGAAACAATTATTGTCGGGTTAGACACACTCCTCCCTGGAACTGACTTTGCATCCAACCCACTGATTTGCTGGTTCCTTGCATATAATTATTCTGGGAATGGCAATATTTTTCTGGCTCATTGGTGGTGGATAACCTGAGCCAAATCCTATCACAGTTGACTGCATCCAGCCTTAAGTGACTATTCATCTCTCTGGAAGGACTTAGATGATGGTCAGAAATGACACAAGAATAAACTTGGCAGAACTTTACATCTGCTCAATATCAGCAACAAGTAGAAGRGAGTAGGGCATGACTGACTACCTTTAAAACTGCTTCCTAATGTGGATAATCAAAATAATTATATAAGAATTTCTAAAAGTTAATTCTAATTTTGGCAGTTATATGCTACATACATCATTACACCAGCTCTGTAGGAATTTTATCTCTTTCGAAGTGATCAAAGTTTAAATTCAAATSCAAGAGCTCAAATTCAAAGGAATTCTGTCTAAATTGTCTATCTCTGCAGAAAAATAGCTGCAACATAAAAGGCATCTTAGGAAAACAARTATTTTGTTACACATATACTTGGGAGTGGGAAGTTGTGAAATTGTTTTGTCCTTACACACCTGAAACCACAGAATTCAGAGCTGGGCATTGTTTGGCTTGGTTGATATTAGAATGAAAATAGGATCCTTATGCAGTTATTCTTGTCTTCACACCCAAATATTTTTGGCAGCAGGGTTGGTGAACACTTCTCTCCCCTGCAGAGAATGCCCAGTTCTGGGTATTTAGAGTTCAATATAGAATTTATGTATTTTAGAGGGCTGTTTTTTTTTAATTACTCAGTTTGGTTTGTAATCCCAGCAATTCAAAGGGAAATCAAGATTTATTTTTTTTTTTAATTTTTAGCGTTTCTAAAACTTTTTTTTAGTAAGATTTATCCCACTTTTAATAATAAAAGATATTTAGAATTCTTTTCAGTTTAGCTCTGGTAAATTGTAAAGCATTTTTCCAAAAGAGACAATCAATCAAATAGTTKTAACTTTTCAAACAAAAAATCAAAGGAAAGGAGCAGAATACGTGATGATGCTGAAGTGGAGCATCTTGCAGAAATCAAGCTGAAGAAGCTGATGAGAATTTTTTTTTAATGTCTGCCACTTCTGCTAAAGTCTGAACATCTCAAAGAATTCTGTTTAGTGTGAAACCTTCCACCACTTGATTGTTACTTAGCAGCTGAGAGGAAAACCAGGAAATTGCTATTTTTCTGTATGGAATTAATAACAGCAGACATTTAAAAATAATTTAGGTGTACCAAGGGACTGAGAGCGAAGTGATGGTTAGGCAGGTGACAGACAGGTACCCCCCATGCAAGGTGACCCAGGTTGTTTAAATGCTGTAAGATGAGTTTGTTGTGAGCCAACATCATGAATTCAGAAGAGCTAAATACCCTCGTCCAGGGCCCTTTTGGAAAGCTCTCCATGTAAATTTTGTTTATACAGTTTCAACRTGCACTCAGATGAAACACCCTATTTTCACATTTTTAAAGTAAATTACCCTGAACAGAGAGAAGATGATTTGCAATGTAATTAGGCTAAAGTGAAATCCAAGTTTCACACAAAGGTCAAGTTATCCTTTAGTTTATAATTTACAAAGTTTTTACCTTTTCCATCAGTCCATACCCTTTCAAGTGCTGTTTCATATTAAACTGATGTAATTATACAGAGYTTCAATTGTTGATAACACCAGTGGGAATGAGTGTTTCAATTTTTTTTTCTGGATTATAAAACACTGCTCTTGTAAACCACAGACACAGAATTTTTCAGATTGTCTTAGTTGTGTCTGTTGACAGATGTATCCGTCTCACAGACAGACATCTGTCATACACTGGCAYGTTTGGAAAAACTGGACAGAACCTGCTTTTTTAAGTTTTTTTCAGAGAGTGTTTGAGAAGGTGGAAGCACCTCTTGTACTGATTATTTTCAGCTATATTTAAAGTAAAACATGTTCATGCCCTTTTTCTTSTATATCCATAAAATATTCCATTTTGCAATAACTCCAATTTTTGAGTCTTTCTCTGTTATTATGCAGCTTAATCTGATCTAAGTGAGGGTTGTGAAGTCCTTCCTCTTGCTTTAGCCTTGTATTTCCAGCCTTTTCTCCCTTCCTASCATCATCTGTACTCCAAGATTCTTCTGTGGCTGTTTGCTTTGCTTGCTCCCTAAAAGCAAGAATGTTCTGTACATACTGAATGATCCATAAGGAAAACTTCAGTTGTTAAATGTATTGCTTCCAGAAGGATGAAATTTCGTGTTTATATGGYGAGTGGTTGGCTTGTGCTTTCTGGAAAGCCCCTGAGTAATTTGCAGTGGTTGAGATCAGTCTGACATCATTCTTGCTCCACAAATTTAGCATCCAGGACCAGAATTCCCCACATTATTTTGGGCATCAAACAATCCTGTATTAATGGAGTACGGTCTGAGTTGAGGAACAGGGCTTATGTGCACTTGACTCCTACTTCCAGCTGAACTTCTTCTTGGTTTTTATTTTTGGGGTATTTTGGTTGTTTGTTTGTTGTTTGGGATTTTTATGGGGATCAAATAAAAATTTAATTAAGCCTATTTTATACAACTATATTAAAAAGTACGTGGGAATCTCCCTTCCCAAACCATATTCATAATTATACCTTCCAGCTCTTGATCATAATAAATGATCCAAGGACGTTATCCACAGCTGATCATGAATTCATCCATGGTTGAAATCCTCCAAAGTAGAAACATCATCACTTGCATACATCTTTCATACTTTAAAAATAATAATTAAATAAAATTAGTTAAGTGCTCACTTTTTTTTTTTTTTTTTTTTTTGAAGTATGGCTGGATAAGTACAATCTGATTTCCTTAATTATTCTACAAATTCAGAGTGATATATTATATCTGCTATAATATTTTTTATCCTCAGGGATATTTAGTTCTTTTAAAGCAATTTAAGCAGGAGAGCCTTATTGCTCTGTCAGAGTGTAGTTATGTCCAGAATTATGAGCACAAAGAATTATACTCTCACCCATGAAAATTAACAGGGTTCTGCTGCAGAGAGACCAACACCAATTTTTACAGAAATATTGTGTCATAGTTTACAGTTAGAAAAAAACAAACAAAAAAACAAACAAACAAACAAACAAACAAAAAAAAAAACCTTTGGAATTACAGTGCAGTTTTAGGTAAATAGCATAAACCCAGAGTGAGTTCTGATAGTGGCTCTGGGATTAATCCTGAATTCTTGTAAAACCTTGCACTGGTTTGTGCTGAAAGACTGTGATGTCACCATTAAAGTCTCACAGGAATTATCCAGCCATTGGTTAATTAGTGACCAACTGGAACAATTAGCTGTTAAATGTTTGACACTTTTGGGGAGAGTTTTTTAAGGGTACTCTGGTTTCACCCAGCCATCAGATTAATTGCTGAAGTTCCATGGGGGTCTTTCTCTGCTTTCCTTGTTTTTGCCATTAGACCTGGAAGGAAATTCCCAGATTCCTCAGCATTAAAATCCTGGATTTCCAAGGTTTGGTGCTCCTGCATCAAATTCCTCTGACCTGGGAGGGCTAAATGCCATTACCACAGCAGAGGGAATTCCTAACGTGTGATTAGCACAGGATGAGCTCCTTGGTTTGGGGTCTGTGAGAGAGCTGTGGCTGTGGGRTGGCAGGAGGTGATTGATGGGAATTGGAGAGTGTGGATCCCTCTTCCCTGAGCAAGGAACAGCTCTGAACTTCCCCAGCAGCTCATAAGGGATTTTGGGTCAGGCAGTTTGGGAGCTTTCTGTCACTGCCTGGAGAATAAAAGGCTTTGGTAGAGCCAGCTTGTTGGGAAATAAGGATGAACTTGGAAATCTTTGGGGTCCTCCGTGTCCACCACAGTGCTGGTTCCCACCAAAACAGGGCTCCCTCCTGACATGGGCACCAAGAACCCTCGTGTTCCTCCCTGCAGGGCTCTCTCCTCACACAAACACCAGGAATSCTCGTGTTCCTCCCTGCAGGGCTCTCTCCTCACACAAACACCAGGAATGCTCGTGTTCCTCCCTGCAGGGCTCTCTCCTCACACAAGCACCAGGAATGCTCGTGTTCCTCCCTGCCCTTCCCACAGAGCTCAGCATTTCCTCACTGCCCTCATTTGTTGATCTCATTCACAGGGTGCACAGACACCTCACAAAAACCCCAAACAAAACAAGCAGTCCTTTAAAGAGCACAGTTCTCATCCTCGTTCCTCAGYCCCCTGTGCATCATGGAATCACGCTTTCACCACCATTCAGTGTGGGCTTTTAGAATTTAGGCTTTTTCTCAGCAGCCATCAGTGTCTAGAGATGATGTAGCCAGTTTAATGAGAAAATGGGATTTTATTCCACTTCGTGCATCAACAACTCAATTGTTATCTGAGTGCAGTTACAAAACAGTGTAGCCCAGTTTTGTTGAGTATCAAATACCCACAGCTCTTACTCACTGGCTGGGGAATTAAATAAGCTCTGCTGAAAATGAGGGCATTTGTTAATGCAGGGTGTGTTAATTAAACCACTGAAAAAAGAACAAGATGAGGGCATTGTTAATGTAGGGTGTGTTAATTAAACCACTGGAAAAAGCACCGCATGACTTCTGAACACAAGGCCAGGGGTTTCACCCACACCTCTTGTTACTCAGGTGTTGCTGGTCACATTTGTCAGTGACACTGAAACAGGAGGTATTGATACGTGATTTTTAGTGTCAGGGTGTTTAAAAACAAACAAACAAAACAAAAAAAAAAACAAATCAAGACAGAGAATAAAAATGGGAATGTTTTTCAATTTTACATCCAGATGCTTGTTAAGTACAGAGAAGGTAATGGTGGAGCTCACCAAGTTAAAACCACTCACAAAAAAAAATACAGTGTAAAGTATTMATTCATATGGTTCTGTGTATATTTATACATTAAAACCAGCAATAAATGATGAAATTGTAGGAGTGCTGATGATTTTGTGCCTGAGAGATCTGAGCCTAAGTGTYAAATAACTGCATGTTATGACTATTCAAGTTAAATGTGTGCAATTATAACTGATAYGTTTAAAATTATTATTTTGAGTGTCTTATTTACCACTTATCAGCTGCCAGATTTAAAAACAGTGGGGACAAATTCATCAGATGTTAAACCGTGTGAACTCAAGTGTTTTCCATCAGCTCTGCTTTTGCTTTGGAACTGCGCTGTGTACAAAACAGAAGAATGTGGAGCAGATCTGATCAGATTTGCCCAGAAACACAAATTCCTGTAAAAAATTACTTTACAGCCAATTGTAATTTATTTATTTGCAATAAAAGTTAATACATTTATTTATTTATTTGTAATATTTTTCAAATCACACATTTATTCAAAGTTATTGATGAAATGAGAGCCCAGTGCTGTCCTTTTGTGAATATACAATATACAGGGCACACAATAGTGATTAAAGTCAGTATTTATAATTGAAAGTGCAAGCTATATGATTAAATCTTAATCTCTTGTATTGATATAATGTCCCCTAAATCCTGGCTTTTATTATGTTTTTAATGCATTGTTACCAATGATTTTATGATGTTAATACAGCAAGGGGGCAGGGAACTTGGGGAATACTGCTTACTGTGAAAGTTAAATGGTTATTTGAAATAATTCATTACAGATGAAAGAAAGCATCCAAATTCTTAAATCTGTGTACATTTAATCTTTTATGGGTGCTTTTACCAAGAGTGGTCTGCACATCTGTGTGAACTATCTCTGACTGCAAATCATGTTTGGCTGAGGGTTGTGTGAGACTTTAGGGCTAACAGGGATTTTATTGTCTGCACAGGCAATGGGATTTGGAATGACAATTTGTTATAGTRCATTACACTTTATTTATAATTCACAAATGGCTTAGAGATTTAGATTTTTGTTCTCTTGTTCCTAAATCCTCTCTTCATTGTCAGTGTCAGTGCTCGTTAGATTGCTGATAGAGCATCCTCCTCCAACTGGAAYGAACTTTGTCCAAAGGGCTTTGAAACCCTGACAGACTTGGGCACTGACCACCTCTCCAGGAGGTCATTCCAGTGCCTGACCACCCTCGGGGTAARGAAAATTCCAGGCTGAATCTCCCTGGGCAGATTTGAACAGTTCCAATGTGTCCTACACAGAATGGGTGAGGCTGGAGGTGCCCCCAGGGCTCCTGTGGTGCCCCCTCCCTGCCCCAGCAGGGCCATCCCAGAGCACAGGGCACAGCAGTGTGTCCATGTGGCTCTGGAACAGCCCCAGGGAGGAGACTGCCCAGCCTCTCCGGACAATGTGGGCAGGGCTGGGCACTGCCCAGGGAGAAGAGCTCAGCCTGTCCCTCTCAGTGTACACTCCCCAGGATGGAGGCCACCAATTCTTCTCGAAACAATAGCAGATAACAACAATTGTCTTGCACAATCCCTTCCAAGTGCTCCTCTTCCCTCCAGTGGAACCAACCTCACAGCCCTGAAAAGGAAGGTGTGAGAATGAAGGGTTCCTTCATTTCAAATAATGTGAGAAAACACAATATTAGACAGCTCTGGGGTTACCAAAGGAAAAGCTGCTCGATGTTGGTGGTACCTCAATTGATKCAATAGGAGGATTTGAACAAAATATTCTGAATCAGTAAATGCAATTGGAATTTTTAGCCCAGTTAAGATTTAACACCAAGGACAGCTCACAGAGTTTTGCCTGAGGGATTTTTGCTATCAATTGTGTTCATGTTCATACAATTCCTTATCAAGAACAGTTATACTATGTCACGATCATCTGCGAAAATTTCGAACAGTGTAAGAGTTTTAAACATTTGARGCCAAAGGATCGTTGAATTTCAGTTATTTTTATTGAGTGTTTGCTCTTTGGCATTAAACTGCTCTTGCACCACCACTCAGWCCTAATGAGCAGCAAGGAGTGCACCCACTCACAGGGTCGGGATGTTTGGAATTAGAATATCACAAAGAAACCTATTCTTGTGTTCCTGCAGACACAAACAGGTGGCTGTGCTCTGAGCAGCAGGTTCCCTTCAGATGCTCTAATATATTCCAACAGCCACATGACCAGAAACAGGCAAAGTGTGAGGAAATTCCTGCTTTTTTTGTGTGTGGGTGAGGAAGGAAAAGTTATTTTAGGAGTCCTAATATTGGAAATGCTTAGAATTGTTAATATTATCAACTATATATTACAGAGAACTGAGACTGCAGCTGTATGGAGTGTTCCATATAAACAGCCTTCCCAAGAAGCAGAAATGTGACTGTAACAATATAAACACCGGTCTTTTTCCTCCTGCTAAAATAAAAATATTATGATAAAACTTCAGAGTAGAGGCAGGCAAAGGGTTTCAGCCAAGGAGCTGATTTGCATGAGATAGTGTAATAGAATATACAAAGAGCAAAACAAGAGGTAACACAAGAGRCTTTCTTGAAAAGAGCCCAATACATGGCATTCCATTTATTATTATTACCCAATAAATGGGTAAGATTYCCCGCTCAGCAGAGGCTGTGGAGCAGCCATGAATTTCACATTGCTGGCAGAGGTTTCCCTGGGTTATGCTCCCACAAGTTTTTATGTCATTGGACATAATGCATCTCACCTGTGGTTAAACATGACAAATACATTAACAGAACCACAGCATATCAGGATAACAGTCCCCTGGTTAGACCTGTCCCAGTTTCACTTTGAGATATTACCCACGGGCAGCTCACTGCAGCTGACAGAAAACATCCTTGTTAAGCTGCCAGCAATATCCTCAAAACGTACCTCTAGTCCAGCTACGTTATCCTGGAAAATTAGTTCTGTGAGGGCACAACGCCCCAGCAGTGATGGATCAGAACCCAAAGTTCTGAAGCTTTGCAGAGAGCAGCCTGGGTCAGGCCATGGGGCTCTTTCTGGTCTGACACCACAGAGGTGCTTTTTCATTTTTTTCTATAAAACATTTGGATTTAGCCAAGTCTGTGGCTGAAGGTGTAAGAGATTAGTTGTGCTGAGCAGAATCTCAGTGTTATAGCCTTGATAAATAAGGAGGCTGTTGGGGYCATTCTCGGATCCCTGTGTGTTCTCCCCTCCCTCACCCCTGTACCTTTCCATTAGGTTCTTGTATTTGGCCGTGAGGGATGAGGTGCTTTGTGCTCCTCAGTYTCTAATTAAATCCACTTCAGAGTAWGTCTTCTYGAGTGCTTCACTACAGCTGCCTCCACTGAAAGTTATTGAAGGATTATTGTTTTCTGTTAGTGACACAGAAGTTCTTGTGAGGGGGGTGGAAAGAAGAGTTCTCAGTTCTTGTGAGAAAAGGATTAAGGTTGTCATAGAATAGCAGCAGAGTTACCTGAATTGGGGCCCCGCAGGTCAGCAAGGCCAACTTTCTATCTGAGGAAAAATTGTTATGAGCCTGCTGCTAGATGAGGTCAATAGCTTTGTCTAGCAAAGGTTTAGGAACCTCTGTGCCTGGTGGTTTTATTCCCTGAAAGGCCAGCCTCGCCCAAGGCAGCACTGTCCTCACAGTGAATTAGTGTGGAGTGGTTTTCTGTTGTTTGGGTTTTTTTTCACTTATTTAACCTGACCCTTCCAAGCCTGAGTTTCTGGTTTTCTGAGTTTTCAGTGTGTTCAAGAAGAGCTCAGGCTCATCATCCCTCAGTCCATCACAGTACTCTATAACTAAAACTCTATTTACAGATCTTGGTCACCGTGATTTTCTGGTAGCCCAATTTTCTTTCCTCAATCATAGATTTTATTGTCTGTAAGCCTTTGATTATGAGTTTCCTTGTTTCAGTCACCATCCAGCAGGGCCATCC
>NW_026623544.1:99170-100912 GCF_030028575.1 Malurus melanocephalus
GAAACTGCCCAGCCTCTCCAGACAATCTGGGCAGGGCTGGGCATTGCCCAGAGCAGAAGTTTTTCCTCATGTTCACAATGGAYTCTGAAATTCCAGTAGGTTTCTCTATTTCCTGCTGTTATTACCTGTGTGATGTTTGTCCCATTTTAGTGCAATGGAGTTGTGGCTCTTTAAGGATGTGCGAAATAACCTGAAAATGAAAGTGGGAATGAAGAGCAGATTTTGGTGCTAATTATTGCCACAGGACATTTTCCCTTTACCTGATGTGACCAAAGTGGCTGCTGCAGCCAGTGGATGATTCTGTTTGAAACAATTTATTCCTTCATAGTGATGCCTCAGGATTTCAGCTTCTCTATTTCCATGTCTCTGTACCTCTGTGATTCTTCAGTGTTTAATTCCACACTCCACAGACAGTGCTGAGCTCCTGCTCTCCCATTTTTACACAAAACAATTCCTCTGCAGCCCCAAACTCAAGGACACGTCCCTGTGCCAGGCCCCAAGAGATGGAAAGAACAGAGAATTGGGGGAGCCAAGTTGGAGTTTTTGACTGCATTGGCTGCAGCTGCAATTGGAGGATTCAGCCCCGATGTGCAAATGGACAAAAGTGAGAAAGGGTGAAAAAGCCATGAGCCATTGTCCATTGTGGGTGCAGCCTCTGGCTGGGCTGGGACTGCCCTGGATGGCCCTGAAGGGACTGCCATGAACAGAACTGCTTTGGATTTTCTCAATTTTGTCTGGCCTCTGTTTTAGGTAAACCCATTAAGCATCAATAGTTGCAGGACATCGATCTGCCCCTCTGCAGGCAGGTACCTTCCTGCCCCTCTGCTTTTTCTCYCTGCTCAGCTGCACAAGWAGTGTAAAAACTCTTGTTAATTCTCCARACCATCTCCTGTCTGGTACATCAGTCCCAACAAACAGCACTGCAGTGGATTTCAACATCCAGGCTGGTGTGTAACAGATTTACTTCAAACTATGGAGCCAACCCTTCTTTCATCTATGCTGATGTCAAAAGAACTTTTACCCTCTGACACCAACCTGTTATRGAACAAACCTGCACTTCACTGACCTTGTAAAGTAAGACTCTTGTATTTGAATCCCACACTGGGAAATGRAAATTATGAATTTCATTTGAGAAGCCTGGACAGCTTCCAAATGTATGTAATTTTAGTTAGATTGTGTTTAACCAAACAGTCTAMAAAAGGAGTCTGAACCTGAAACCAATTAAGGTTTTTTAGTTTGGTTTATTTAGGATGAGTTTGCTTATGTTTTGTTTAGGTTTGTAAGGTTTCAGTGGTTTATGCAACAAAATGAAGAAACATTTYCTTTCTTTCCCTCCTGTATTCCTGACCTYTCCTTTCCTCAGTGGCATCAGCAGTGCATGGTGATGCAGCAGGGATATCCATGCTGCTGCCAGGTGCTCATTTTGCTTTAATTCAAGTTCCAGGTATTGGAGCTGGTTGCTTTGCAGTAATTATCTGTTGCTTTTGCTGCTCAAGCTGAGCGCATTTGGTACCCATTACAGGAAAGATTTTTAAACAAGGTAATTAGCTCTTTACCAGTAATTGTTGCAGTAGAATAAGAAAGAATTCCACGGTGTTACCTGTTGTATTTTCACTCTGACCTCTGATAAAGATTCTCAGCTGTGGTAACTGGCTTAGTTTGATGAAAGCCAAATTCAGTAGTGATTTATACATCTGAACATCTGGCCTATATTTAATTTTTCCCTTTTACAAATCTATATT
>NW_026623544.1:101248-107372 GCF_030028575.1 Malurus melanocephalus
TCCCCACTTGAGCTACCCAGAGCCTGTTAGCTTCCACAGCACTTGACATTTTGATAGCCTTTGTATTTTAAACCAGTTCCATTTCATCTCATTCAACACTAGTTCAGTCTAATTTCATTTTTGGATTAGTGAAACGGAGACTGAAACTTGGAAAAGTTTGATTTCTCTGACTTGGAGGCCATAATTTAGGAAAYCTCTTTTAAAGGTAACAAGGCCATCTAATTCTTGGTGCAAAATTTAGACATTTAACAGATAGCATAATCCTGGGGTTTTTACCTCTTTTGCTACATACCTTTCAGATGCTGAAGCAAACCAAAACAGTGTTAACATTCTCATTAAGTTTATCACTCCAATGCATTTGTGGGGAATCAGCTCTCAATCTGTAAAAGAGCYTCTCCTAAATTTGAACCCTCTGCAGTTTCATTTGGACTATTTGAGTCTTAACTCATGGTTCTGGTGAATAAACACCAGCATTTCTGGCTCTTCTCCAAGAGCATTATAGCGTTGATAACAGGAGGTTTCTTCCTTTTTTTCGGAGATAGCTGATTATTGATAGTGCAAAAATAATTATGTTTTTATTCTCCTACTGGTTATCAGTTGCTTAGTGCACTGTGGATACTTATCAGTCTATTCTGAAGGAAGTAATTTCCCGGCATTTCGTTAGTAAATGTTGCTGTTTGAGTTTCTTAAATGACACTTTATTAAAACAGGAGTGATTTTTCTTCTGAGGATTCTGTTCCTAGTAATTATTGGCCTGATCAAAACTATGCTTAAATGCTCTAAAAAGAGGGGAGAGAAAAATTAAAGGTATACAGAACAGGAAAAATAAATCAGGTGATATTGTAAATAGTATATTTTAWATATATAACATCAATGGGAAGTTGTTTGATTCTATGTTTTATTTCCACCATCACTACCATATTCTTTATCTAACAAAAATATACTTTTCACATGCTTCCCTAATTTATTCTCTGTCAAGAAATTCTACACCACAAACTCCATCAATAAATATCCTCATGACAGTGTCATTCTGTGTGCTGAGAGGAGCATGTTAGGAAGAGAAATCAGATTATATTGGTCTCATTACTAATTGTGTTCTAATGTTGGAGCTCATTAACATAGAACAAAATACAGCTCTGCAGCCAAGATCTTCTTATTAAAATTTACAACATTAAGTGGCCTGCATGGTATTAAAGTCACATTTCAACAACAAGGTACTAGATAGTCTTKGCATTGCATTTGCATGCTTGTTTAAAATATATTAATTAAAAGTTCTATGAATTTACTAAAGAACAACTTAATTTTGCAAACAGATCAGATAAACAATATTTTTGGTAGCTTTTGACATCGATGGTCTTAAAAAAAACATTTACTGTAATCAGAGACTGTAGCATTTGCATATTTTAATTGATTTGCACATTGCATGCATGTTCTAGATGGGAAATGCTGGTTTGATAGCTTTCATGGTTTTAAATGAGTGGATTTAGTCACTCTCCTCTTGTGCTGCTCCTGACTGGATCAGCAGTGTTGTGCTGTGACCAAATACAATGAGTGCCTGTGAATTACAAAATCTGATGTAATGGGCAAGAACAGCAAACATTCCATGAGAATTTGTCGATTCTGTTGGGGTACCTGTGTCTCATTGGTACGAGTTGGGGAAGACTGTGTCCTTTACAAGTCTTTCCATGAGAAATATAGAACTGAAAGATCTCATGTTTTTGATCTTGTAGCTCATCCCAGCCTCATCAATCTTCAAAAGTTTTGATTTTGGGTGTTTTCATGGACAAAGCCCATTAACCAATGTAGTTCTGCTAAATGAGACACTGTGGGACTGCTCCTATTGATTGGACACATTATCCTGCTAAGAATGGCCAAAAAACAGCCTGGAAATTATACAAAGATGTGAATTTCTAATAGAAGGCAATCACACAATGTTCTGTGATGCAACATTTGCTGGGGTTTTATTTAATGCCATGATTGGCCATATGATCAAAGGAATTTGTAGACACCCTGGACTAGACCTGAATGATAACAAACTWTTCTAATGCATGATGTTTTGAAAAGAAATAGAAAAACAGTGAATAAATGAAGTAGAACTGAAGCTTTAGTAAGCTCAGAAGATCACTAGGTAGAATCTGCTCACTAAGGGGAAAAGGGATTCTGGAGGGGTTGACAGTTACTTAAGGAAGAAATATTGACTAGCAAAAAAATACAAAAGGTCTCCTAAGAAAAGAAGGCAGAGGAAGATTAGTGACTAACTAAGCTGGCTAAACAATGAATTCTTCAATGATTTCATGATGAAAAAGAAGCCTACAGAATGCAGAAAAGATGTCAAAGTATTAAGAGTGTAAATATATATATAAAAAAGCACAGAAATATAAGCAAAACATCAAAAGACCTGGTAGAGCTCACAAGTACAGAAAGAATAAAAGGCAGGATTCTGTAAGTACATTAATAGCGAGAGAAAAATCAAGGGAAGGGCTGATCAGCTCCTCAGATGAGAAGGAAAATAAATGACAGCAGATGTTTTTAGAGTGTCAGAGTGTTAATATCTCCTCTGCATCAGTCTTAACTATAAAGCCATGCTGTGATAATTTTGAAGGAACTAACATTAATGTCAAAGGAAAAAGGACTTGTGAGAGCAGAGGGAGAGATCAGACCAGAGACTCCTTTGTAAGTCTTGTGCTTACACAGCAGCTGATCAGGGAGACACTCACTCAAACTGCTGGAGAGGTTGTCTTTGAAACAGGGGATGGCTAAAGGGGCCCAAACAATGGAAAAAATAGAATGGTATTCAGCTGATTTAAAAATAAGGAGAAAGTGAGAGGCTGGGCTTATGAATTAGATGGGAGCAAATAATGAAACTATCACTTKATAAACATGCAAAATCAGTGAGAGCACTGATCACTTTCACAACAGAATTGTGAAAGAAACCATGTCAAAACACCAGCACTTCTTTTGTTATATCATGTATTTTATTGATATGTGTGAGGTACTAGATACTGCATATATCTTATTTTTTAATAAAGTGTCTAACTCTATCTAATAGCAGGAAATTCTAATTAGTAAGCTAAAAATACACTTTAGAAGAAACTGTTATAAAGGACCTTAGAGAATCATATCCAGAAAGTATTTTTTAGTGGCCCACTACCTAACTGGGCAGATTCATTAGGAGTGCTGATGTGGAAAGCTAAGCAGGATATTAGGAAAAAGATTGCTAAAGGTAAATTTTACTGGAGAAATTGTCATGGACTGTTACAGAATGTCATCACTTCTAGCAAAAAATTAACCTACTTAGCTCAGAAATAGTTTCCATAAAGTTGGCTTTTCCATGGGACAAAGAATGATCTCGATTTTCTTTTAGAGTTTTCTTTGATATTTGTACTCTAAAAATACAACTCTAATCATTTTGGAGAAGCAAAAAACACAGTGTAGTTTTATTTTCTCCACATAAAAGAATAAGATTGTTTAAATTCTTTATGCATTAGTAATGAACTCCCAGAAATTTCTGTTGCTCAGACATACTTCTTAGCCCAAATCCAATTTGAAATTGAATTTCCTGTAATTGATTATTCAGAAGGTTTGAAAAACAAATGGTGTCTGTACCCTGATCTATTTGCAGGTTTTCACAGCTTCGAGTCCCTGCTTTGTCCTTGGCACCTATTGCTTTGAACCTACAGTAATAATTAAAGAACGGCATTTAAAATGTATGACTTTATCTCATACCTCCCTAATGGTATTACACTTAATATTCTGATATCCCCAGCGCTGGTATTTGAGATCTCCTTGGACTGCTCCTCCTGAGGCAGAGGGGAAGGTCTCTGTCCTCTCTCCATCACCCATCAAACACAGCCCAGCCTGGTGATTATCAACACACAGGGCTGATCATGAGCCTTCACATCTCCATGTGATTATCTCATTTGTGTTGAGTGTGCGTAGAATTTAATGAGAGGAAGGAACTTCTGTGGTGCTCACTAATAACAAAATGGGGCTGGAAAATGCTGCCTGTCCTGGGTTTGGTTTGGTCCTGTCACAGATTTGTACATCTCGAAGTGCGCCTTTGCTGAAGCTGTCAGTTCCCTTCCCTCGGTGTTTAGAGGAKGTAACAGGTGTGATACACGATTCCTCATGCTCAGCCTCCTTCCTTATGCAAACTCCAATAAATGGCAAAAGCTGAGCTGAGATTTCTGCCCTTTATTCAGAGTACAAATCTCTGTCCATCACTGACATTRAGGAATCCCATAGGATTAACATAAATAAAGACAAACAGATACCAGTAGCACGTTGCCAATTATACATAATTTAAAATTCCTTTTTTTTTCAAGAACAGTGTGACAGGAATGAGCTCTCACACTTTCAAGTGGTGAAGAATCCTGAAATAAAAAGGCGCCTGTAAATTATTGTGCATAATTTAAATTGATGTATTTCTTAAAGGTGAAGCTGATGTAGATGCTTGTGAGAGTCTCCAGTTTTTGCATGATGGGTTCTGTTTTCAGTCACTTTAAATATAAATCTGCAAAGGACCAGCCAATATTTTTTGTAGAAAATATTGCTGGAGGACAATTCGGTTCAATCCCAAATTCCCTTGGTAGTAGACTGAMAACACGGTGAAATAATTTCCAAAGAGAAAATGGTTATGGAAGGTTTTGTTTTATTGCACCAAAGARAGTGGCAGGTTTTTTCTTTAAAAAGTGCCAATTGTTGACATTCTAAAACTGGAACATGATCTCTGGCAGATGAAAGTTCTCGCTGTTGGCAAAGCTGCCTGGCTTTGAAAAAATCCCATATTATTCCATTTGCAATTGGGTCAAGCTGGACCATTTCTTGGGCCCAGAGATACCAACACAGAAAGACCTGTTCTCACTCTAATCCTATTTAGAAACTGAGATGGAAACCAAGCCTTTGGAATCTGTTTATTCCCATCTCTGGAACCTTTGGCTAGCCATGAGAGATGATGGCTGCTATCAGTTTACTGCAGTKGCATGCAGGAGTGTTGAAAGGCTTGGTTTTACCAAATTCATTGCCAGATTGCTGAAGTCATTGGTGAGATTTCCAGTAGAATATGAAATGTTGATGTTAACATGTTAACARCCCTTTTCTGGGCTCTCTGCAGCAGCTCCAGCTCCTCYCTGTGCTGGCCCCAGGGCTGGGGCAGCTCTGCCCGTGGGCTCTCACCTGGGCACAGGGACAGAATCCTCCCTCGATCCATGCAGAAAAATCCTCTCAAATTTCAGTGTCCATGCAGAAATCACCAGATGTGTTTTACAGAATTGACTCTAAGATGACCCTTCTATGTTGACCTTCAACACCCAGGACCCTTAATTTCTCGTAGTGCCAGCTGAGAATTTTATCAACATTGCCCACTTTCAGTTTAAATTTTGCCTGCTCAGAGCCAAACCTTGTGTGCTTTGTGACCTTTGGTAATTGCAAACAGGCATTTCCTTGCTTTCTGCATGGAATGTGCACTCCCTGCTCCTGGATTTGTAAGGTCCTTTGAAAGGCGTCTCTTTTAAAGGTTGAGATAAATATCATAACCTAGCAGTCTCTGATAAATACACCCCATCTTCATCTTTCACCATGCTGAGGAGCATTTATTTCTCAGTTCTCTAGCAGGAAGCTCCATCCATACTGCAGCAGTGACAGCACAGGGTTTTTGGCTTGTCAGCTGCTCACGCTTGTCTGGTTTAGAGCGTGGCAAATTACTCTGCTCGGGACAGAACGCACACAAAGTGTCAAACAGTCAATTAGAAATAYGACTAAAAATACTCACAAGCCAAATTCTTGTAGGCTCAATTTCTCTGCCTATAAGGATAAGACAATGAGAAAATTAACATTGACAGCTTCAAATACRTTACCCTAAATGTAGTTAAGTAGATATTCATGTATAAATTTAAAGCTTTTGTGCGTATGCATTTATTTCTGGGTAAATTGCTTAAGTTTATTCAGAAGCCACCCTGGTGTTCTTGAGRTAAACTCAAAATATTGGCATGAGAATGATAAGAACAATGGAATTGTTGGAGAGAGCCCAGAGGAGGCTCCAGGATGAGCAGAGGGATGGAGCAGCTGTGCTGGGAGGAAAGGCTGGGAGAGCTGGGATTGTTCAGCCTGGAGAGGAGAAGCTTTG
>NW_026623544.1:107427-109630 GCF_030028575.1 Malurus melanocephalus
GACAGGAGCCAGGGAATGGCTTCCCAGTGCCAGAGGGCAGGGCCAGATGGGAGATTGGGAAGGAATTGTTCCCTGTTTGGGTGGGCAGGCCCTGGCACAGGGTGCCCAGAGAAGCTGTGGCTGCCCCTGGATCCCTGGCAGTGCCCAAGGCCAGGCTGGACATTGGGGCTGGGAGCAGCCTGGGACAGTGGGAGCTGTCCCTGCCATGGCWGGGGTGGCACTGGGTGGTTTTAAGGTCCTTTTCAACCCAAACCATTCTGTGATTCTGTGTTTGCAGGCCAGGTGAGTTTGTGTGCMATTTTAGCCAATGCTTCCTGGCCCTGTTGGTTACAAAGCTTTTCTTTTCCCCATTAAAATTGCTCAAWTTGACTGTAACCCACATTCTTTGAAACTACTGGAACTGAAATGTCTCCATTGAGATTTCTCAAATACATATTTGCCAAAGGTCTTAAGTTAAAAACATGGAACAAATAGCAGTGAGGATTTATTTCTTCAGAAAAAAATAATTAAAAGGCTGTACTGATAAAATGCCTTTAAATGGTAACACCTGGAGATCTACTGTTCCTTAAAAATTCCTAAATTTAAACATGTGTTCACAATCACTGTGTAGCAGAATTTGGCCAACAAATCTTCAACCAACCACTGACTATTTTCTTTTTTTTTAAAATCATCCTAAATTTGGGTAGATACTAATTTTTCTTCTTTCTGACTTTTCCTTTAAGAAAAAGGCTTTTAATCTCTGCCTTTTTTGTACCAATCCCTAAAATATTTACGTGCATTTAATTTTATGCACCAGCACTGTTCCAAGGGCAGATAAGTGCACGCCAAAAACCCAATTTTCGAGTGGGGAAAAAGAACCAAGTTCTTGGTGAAGCAGGAGAACTTTATCTCGGCTATGAAAATGGGACAGACACATAAAAATGTCAGAACTTCTCTATTTATCAGCACTTTTCAAAGCATTGGAGCGTTGCAGGCAGAGACAGTTACAGCAACTGGTTGCTGGGTGTACACAGGTATCAGATTTGTAACCATTAGTATGCAGACAGCAGATGATTAAATGCACTTGTGATAAAATGTGACACCACATTATAAATGAGAATGGAAAATGAATTTATAACCATAAATCATGTATTAAAATGTATGTGACAAGCTCAGACTGATGAAGACAATGCCGAAATAACGAATCGTGGATATGTCAGTTTTATCATAAAAAAGAGAGATGTTTTCYTCATGTTCTGTTTTATGTCTTTGTTGTTGTTGTTGTTGTTTAAATTCACATGTCTTGGCAAAAAATAGCAGCAGAGGTGTGGCTGTGGCACATCTGTTAACTTTTGGTGGATATCAGGCAGCATCCTTTTCTAATATTAATAAGACCATGAAATACATGAGATTCTTGTCCAGAAAATTCATTTTAAATTGAAATGATTTAATCTATTTTACCATAATAAGAACTTTCCCAAAGTTATAGAAATATTATTTCCATAATAATATTTCTTATTTTCCAAGTATAGAAATTTGAAGATTCCATCCAATTAATCTAAAATCATTTACCTGAAGAGCTATAAGAGGTTTCATTGTCCGTGTGGCTTTATTATAAATTCATAGAGATGTTGTTAAGGAGCCTGAAGGGAATTTTTGAGACCATCTGGGCACATGGAGCATCTTCTCAGTTTTGGGCATAAAAGATGAATTTGTGAATGTCCGGTGAATTGTCCAAGTAATACATATTTCTCAAAAGAGTTAATAATATTTTCACAGCACTTGGGTGCTTGTTCAGAAAATCCCAGACTGGGCAGACCCACAAGTTCAGCGTATAAACAATTTTGTGTGTAAACTCTCACAGGAACTCTTGCTGGGTCAGAGATTTCATCTTTATGATCCCAAACCTTAAATCCTGWAGCCTTTTTCTCATTTCTTGCTTTAAGCAATCTGTTTCAGCTGATTATTAGTGCTGCACAAGCATTTAGTCCAGTGGGCTTGAGAGTGTCAGATTCACCACAGAAAAGTCACTGAGATGTATATTCTTAACTGAGGTTTTGTGGAGAAGAGGATTTTTGGAGACTCTGAAAAAAGCTGTTTTTGAAATCTCAAGCAAATATATGTTGGCCTTAAATTTTGTGTAAGAAGGGAAAATACTTAAAAGAAACCAAAACCCACAAAATAACAAAAACAAATAAAAATAAAATTTAAAAGCAAACAAGCA
>NW_026623544.1:109888-115094 GCF_030028575.1 Malurus melanocephalus
TTTTGCCATTAAACAATTTACAAATTTTTCCTCAAGAAAAAGAAATCCTAATTATATTAAAATATGAATTCTATTTAAACCCACAGCATGCAAACTTAAATAATGATATGTGGTGTATTTGGACAATACAGTGGACTACTGTAAAGAATCATACCCTAGAAGACATGCAAGTGAATTGTGTTCATGTCTTTAATCTTATTTAACTATTTTTTTGAAATTTACTTGTATTTCCTTCATATTTAAAGGTGYTAATCAAGATTGGCAGGAATGCATTTGGGGTTTTTATGAACATGGAGGAAAAAAACAGTGTTTTGACTGAGCTATTTTAAATCAGAACACAAAATAAACCATGGAACTGGCATGAGCAGATAAATCTGTTTGCCTGAGGTCACACAGGAGGTCAGYCGTGGAGCTTGGAGTAGAAATCCCGATATCTGACTTCCAATGTGAGAGTCCTAATAAATAATTCATTTAATTTCTCTGTTTTTATCTGCTTGCAAAATTGTCCTGAGTGTGCTCTGAGACATTCTGCATTCATTCAGGAACGGTTTCTGGTAAAAAGCTCAAATATTGTTTGATTATGGCTGTCTGATGTTCTCGATCCTAATTCCTGTTCCATGGAAGGTTATAGGGGAATGTGAAACCTTTTCCCTCCACAAACCTCAGTCACGCTATTACACCATCCCAAATTCCATGGGGTTGTGCAGAGGAAGAAACAGGGTCACTCGGAAAATAAAAAAAAAATCTGAAAAAAAAAAAAGTGCTGGCAAGATGAAAGATATCTCTGTTTGTGTCTTCTGGATAGTTAACATAGCACTGGTTGTAAATTAATTGATCAGAATTTAGGTAACAATAATTCTGAATGCCTAAATAGATGAAATTTAGTTGAATAGAAAGTTGAGAGTATGATTATTTGGAACTATTTTTCCTAAAGGAAAAAAAAATGAGATTGAAGTAAAATTTCTATTAAAATTCAAATGACTATTCATGGAAAATACTTTATTCATTCTACTCTGATATTTATGTATTATGCAGAAATATCTATGTGCCCAGACAGTCTGGACTACATTTCCTAAGTGCATGACTGTAAATCTGTGGAAAAATGTGGTAAAATTTGGAAATTGCTTTCTCAATCTACATCTTTGATCTCACRTTATGTCCACCACCATTCTTGTTTTTGTTTTGGAAGACAAAATATTCTGGTGATTGCATAATTAAGTTAGGGAAAGACCTCTGTTTTAGAAAATGTAAAAAGTGCCTACAAAACTGGATAATGCTAAATCTAATATGATTTCTGGAAAAAAAAAAAAAAAAAAAAAAGAAAAAAGAAAAGCAGGTACTGAGGAATGTGTATTCTGTTTTCTGAATTAAATGAAGTTTGCATAGCATCAGGGTCTGGTCTTTGAAATGCATTGTTAGCCACTGCTTTCTGCACCCAGCATCTTTTCACTCAATTAGGAAAAGAGGGTTTTCCTTCAGGAAATAAAAGCCAAAAACACCTCAGGAATGTGAGGCTGGGCTGTGCTCCAGGGAACAGGGACAGGAGGAGAGGGAACGGCCTCAGGCTGGGCCAGGGCAGGGCCAGGGGGGACAGCAGCAGCAATTTCCCCATGGAAAGGGTGCTCAGGCCTTGGCAGGGGCTGCCCAGGGAGGTTTGCAGTGCCCATCCCTGGAGGGGCCCAAGGAAGGGCTGGAGGTGGCACTCAGAGCTCTGGGCTGGGGACAAGGTGGGCATCGGGCACAGCTGGGACTGCATGGGCTGRGAGGGCTTTTCCAGCCCCAGAGATCCTGGGACTGGAATAATTCACTCCAATAATTAATCACCCTGGGATTAGCTCAGAGCTGGATGCTGAGAGCCCCGAGGGACCATTGGCTTCAGAGCTGGACTCGATGATCCCTGGGTCCCTTCCAACTCAGAAGATTCTGTGACTCTGTGAGCCCTTTGTGACACCTCAGCACACCCTTTCCATGGGGAAATTGCTGCTGCTGTCCCCCCTGGCCCTGCCCTGGCCCAGCCTGAGGCCGTTCCCTCTCCTCCTGTCCCTGTTCCCTGGAGCACAGCCCGACCCCCCCGGCTGTCCCCTCCTGTCAGGGAGTTGTGCAGAGCCACAAGGTCCCCCCGGAGCCTCCTTTGCTCCAGGCTCAGCCCCTTTCCCAGCTCCCTCAGCTGCTCCTGGGGCTCCAGACCCTTCCCCAGCTCCGTTCCCTGCCCTGGACACGCTCCAGCCCCTGCAGGGCTCTGTGGCCATGAGGGCCCAGCACTGGACACGGCCCTCGAGGTCCCTCAGCAGTGACAGCACACACTGCTCCTATCTCCAGATTTTTGTGCATCACGTAAATGCAGCAGCAGTTTCTGTTGCTCTGGCTGTGATTTAGTAGCTGATGAATACATTTGATATTACAGAGAAATATTTCTTGGGAAGGTAGTCTTGGCAACCACAGCAAAAGTGTCCTGGCAGATAACAGTCATGCTTAATTGTTCAAATTGTACCATTAATTACCAAAAAAAAAAATTACATTCTTTATGTATATCTGGTGAAGAAATTGAAACAGAAATTTGTAAAAATAGCAGGAATTCTTTTAAGTGAACCATTTGTTCTCCTCATCTGCAGTACAATTATTCCATCATCAAAAATATACATTAGTTCTGATGGGAGTGCGATGTTTTCAGGAAAACATTATTGTGCTGTTAATAAGATAAATTGTTTCAGAATAGCCTCTAAGACACCTTGMTGTTGAGTGTCACATTTCAGAACATCCGTAGCTTATTTTCCACAGTAAATGAATTAGCTGTCATTTTCTCCACGTCTGTGTATTTTATCACYCCTTCCCCTGTTGGGATTCGATAAACATCAGCAGCAAATCAAAGACAGAACCTAATATCTACCTGAGAATGGCTGAGTAAGTCTTGCCATAAATAGAAAAGAATTTTCTACAAAAGCAGTGGCTCAGGTGCCTAATTTTGAGGACAGAACCTTTATGATTGTGGTAATAAATATTATCTCCTTCAGTTTTCCTCTGTGTATTTTGTTGATCTGTGTATGGAACCCGTGTAAGGATGACACAAATTTGGGAAGGATTCCATATTTTTATGGGTGTTGGTCTCTACTACCAAGTAACAATATTTTGCCAAATGTAATTTAGCTGCTTTCAAACATTTGAATATATGAGAGTTTTGCAGTACAAATATGTAATTTGGATGCTAGTGCAGTAATCAGAGAGTGACTGTAATATTAATATAATGAATAATAATGGATAAATAATGGATAAATAATGGATAAAATATGAGGTGAAGTGCCATGAGGATAGACTCCCAAGTTTAACACAGAGCAAGATACACATTTGGATTTTAGCTTTGCTTCTCTTTCAGCTAAATAAATTTTTAACTTGGGTTAAATCAATATAGCTAAGGATAATTTAATGAAAAGACACAAATTGTATTTTCTTTTCTCTTCAAAATAAATTAATTCACAAGGTACTTTATCTTGTTTAAAACTCAGCCCAAGAGATACCAAATAAGATTATTTTMATGTGGAAAAATAAACTCAGTGCAGTGGAGAGGAGTTTTACCACATTGATAAATAAAATCTAAACATCAATACTTGTTAGCATTCCTTTAACTGCACTTTTCTCTGATTTAATGAAAACCTTGCAGTATTTCTTAACACTACAGCACTATTGATTATAAAATGTTATCATTTGCTACCTGAAAGCCTGGTTTATTCAAATATGTAAACACATAATCTATGAAAAAACGATGAAATCAAAAAGTAAATAACCTAAATAAGTTTTAGCCGAGACAGTAATTTCACAGTACTTAATAAAAACAATAACTTGTAATGAAGCTTGGGAATGTCTTGAAAATCTTGACTAAAAATGTCTGTAATGTTAAAATGATTCYGTAGAGAAGTTGCATTTCAATAGACGCAGTTGTTGCTCCATGTTCCTCTAAACACCCATCTTGAAGAAATTTATTACGTGATAAATTCAGAGAATCCCAGAATGGTTTGGGTTGGGAGGAACCATAAAGTTCATCCCATCCACCCCAGCCACGGCAGGGACCCCTCCCACTGTCCCAGGCTGCTCCCAGCCCCAATGTCCAGCCTGGCCTTGGGCACTGCCAGGGATCCAGGGGCAGCCACAGCTTCTCTGGGCACCCTGTGCCAGGGCCTGCCCACCCAAACAGGGAACAATTCCTTCCCAATCTCCCATCTGGCCCTGCCCTCTGGCACTGGGAAGCCATTCCCTGGCTCCTGTCCCTGCAGCCCTTGGCCATTGTCTCTCTCCATCTTTCCTTTGGCTCCTTCAGGCCCYRMARKGCCACCCTGAGCTCCCAGSGATGCACAGGGTGGGATTGTGGGGGAACAGGAGCTGGATCAGGGATCCTTCCAACCCAGGATATTCTGTGATTCCATGATATTTAGAACTCTTCTGATTTTTGAAAGAATCCCTGCAAATACCAACCCCTCCACCACAGCTGAGGAAAATATCTTTACTCTTGACTAAATCTATCAGCCATATTCCTGTTAATGCATGCTTAAGGTACATAAAAATGTTGTGAAATCTCACAAGGGGAGTTTACACTTCTGCAAGAAGATTCATTGACTTGTGTACACAGCTAAAAACTGTAAGAGTCCCTGAGCTAAGGGCAAATTTCTGTAAGACAGAATATCCCAGAAGTGCCATTCTTCATCCTCTGGAATGAATGCTGTGAGGCCTCGGGATACTTCTTAATACACATTTTCATTTAGGGAAATGATTGGACAGTTGGTGCTCAGATCCTGTTTTTTGATCATGTCCTATTTGGTGCAAGTCATTAAACATTTCTTTTTTTGTTGATGGATGAGATTTGTCATAATTTAAAGGGAAACATGTTTTGAAAGCAGTATTAAAAAATGTAAAATTTCCCAGATAAGGTGAAGGCTGAATTATGATCCAGTTATGCAGAAAGAGTAGCCAAAAGGGTTTCTGGCTGTCTGATTTCCATATGACCTCGTGAGGACACAACGAGCGTCTTGAACTCCAGCTGCAGTCCAGCAAACCTGCCCCCAGCAGAACTGGGRGGAAAACCTGAAGATGTAATGTTAAAAAAAAGCRAATATTTTCATTATTGCTATGTGGAAATCGAGTGTCAAACTATGTCAAAAAACTCAGCCTGGACAAAATGTCCCTCCATGTTTATTGAGCTAGGAAAAAAAATCCTGCA
>NW_026623544.1:115345-128145 GCF_030028575.1 Malurus melanocephalus
AGGGAAGGGAAGGGAAGGGAAGGGAAGGGAAGGGAAGGGAAGGGAAGGGAGTAAGCAAAGATCACTGGAGGACGATGCTGAGCTGGTGGTGATGGTATCAGAGCTTCTCTCCGTGGTTGTCTGTAGTACAAAATATCTGTAGAAAACCCATAAATGGTGGCAAGGTGTCAGATCATTACCTGGGCACATTCAAGGGACGTTTGTTTTTGATGATGGAGCAGGAAGCTTGAAAAGGGAAAACATGGAGAGCCTTGGAATCAAGGTGCCACTTCTTCCTCCTGATTCTCTTCCCTTTACTACAAAATATCCTGGAACAGCTCTGATTTTGGATTAAAGTCCACATGTGTCTTGTAGCCATTAAAATATTGTATGGATAATGGAAGGTTATTTCAGGCTCTTGGCTGCTTAAGAGTAGCTTGGGCAAAAGGGCAGAGCCAGCTTTGGCAAAAGCAGGGATTTTATTCCTCTGATTAATATTCTACCCAAGAAATTCCACTAAATTCTCTGGATCTACCCAAACTTTCCAAGTTTCTTAGATGCAGAGAACTTTTCATGCCTGTGGAAACGCAGGCTGTATCCTGTATTCCCGCTGGGGATTGGAACAGAGAAGCACAATGAAATGTATAAAATATTGACTTAATTCGCCGAATATTTGTCCTTTCCATCATTTCCACAGGTCTTGGATAAAGAATAGCATTGCTGGAGTAGAATATTTGCATTTTGTGCCAGACTTGCTTTATATCACTTTGGAAACAATCCCAATGAATCCTATGTAAACATTATTAGAAAACAATGCTTTATTAAGACTCCGTGGTCTGGTTAAACAGCTTCTGCATCTCCCAGCAGCRATCATCAATCCCATTTTTTATGTATTTTACATTGCAATTTTGACATTGCAAAAGTAACTTGGCAAATTAAGCCATTCTTCTAAAATTTGCATGGGAATGTCTGTTTTCTGGGGACTTTCATAAAAGTTTAATGAAACCCAAGCTATTAGGTTCAGTGTTTTGTTTTTTTTTTTTTCTGGAAAGCACGCTGGCTTTCGGAGCACGCAGTATGTTTACATTTTAAGTTGCCCCAGCGTATCAATTAGTAAACACGCTTATGAGATTGTCCATTTAAAACAACATTTTTACACTACACGCAGCCTTGTAAATCACAGGATGCTGACAGCATGAAACGCAAGCTGTGAAATGAGAAACTGATGAAAACGCAGTAATTCTGAATTTTAATATAATATAAATCATGTCAGCAATATTTGTGAATAGCAGCTGTCAAGATTTCATTTGAACTGCATGTGTTATGGTATTTTTATATTCTCTTCTTTTCTGATAATTTAGACCTCCCTCTGCCGCCTCCCAACCTTGCTGGATGATAACCTTTGCAAGGATTGGAGATTTGTATAAAAATTTTGACTGAATGGCATGAAATGGATTGTCACAGTGTTCAAACAGAAAGAATAATGGCTTCAAACTGTCAGAAAGGAGGTTTAGATAAGATATCAGGAATAAATTAATCCCTGTTTGGGTGGGCAGGCCCTGGCACAGGGTGCCCAGAGAAGCTGTGGCTGCCCCTGGATCCCTGGCAGTGCCCAAGGCCAGGCTGGACATTGGGGCTGGGAGCAGCCTGGGACAGTGGGAGGGGTCCCTGCCATGCCAGGGGTGGCACTGGATGGGCTTTAATGTCCCTTCCAGCCCCAAATATTCCATGGGTCTCTGAATTCAGACTGTATTTCAAAAACACCACACATGTCACATTGGTACTATTTATTTAAACAACTTGGTACTTCACATTTTCCAGAGAGTGTTTTATTTAAAGTTGTGATGGGGGGGATGGAGAATTCTATCAAGCAGATTSTGATCTTCAGAGCCTTATCCAGCAAAGAAATCCAATGGATCTGAAAGGTTCTTCACTGGGGTGGTTTAGATACTGAAAGAGCTGCAGAATCAGATCCCCACTGTGGGGAACTCTCTATCTGTGCACTGCCTGGCAGCTCTGTGTGCATGCTAAAGAAATGAAGAGCAGGCTGGAATGCCTAAAAGGAACAAATATTTTCTGAAGTTTCTGTTAGTGCATTCATCTAAAGCGAAGGAATTTGTCCATGACTGCAAAAACCTTCTCTGTTTCCCTGTCTGCTCTCTGAAAGCTGKTTTTTTTTCCCATCATCTCCTAAGGCATCAAGAAAAATCAGGAGGCACTGCTGCGTTTGAATGTGCTCTGAAATGCTGGTGCTCAGTAAGTGATACAATCACAGCTAAATGAGCTGCCTGCAGGATAAAGGACTCAGACGTCTGTCAGTGCGAGTGACCCGATTTGTATCGAGCTTTAGGAAGATAAAATTGAATTGCTGGCATAATTTAATATGATTTGCTTCAAAAATYGATGCACAAAATCATTTAAGCTTATTCCTCGAATAGCAACAAACAAACAGTATTAAACAGTTGTACCAGCAAGGTGTGAGGGTGCAGGTTTTCCTATAGACAGCTCCCACTTTGGGGACGCAGGGAATTCCTAAAGTTGGGAAGTGCAATCATGGAGAAGTTGAGTGTGACATCMAGGGAATTCGTAAAGCTGGGAAATGCAGAAATGGGGGAGCTGAGTGTGAGATCCAGAGAATTTATAAAGTTGGGAAATGCAATCATGGAGAAGCTGAGTGTGAGAAACAGGGAATTCATAAAGCTGGGAAATTAAAAAATGGGGAAGCTGAGTGTGAGATCCAGGGAATTCCTAACRCTGGGAAATGCAGAAATGGGGAGCTGAGTGCTTTCAGAGGAGGAGCAGGTCACAGTTCTTGCTCTGATTTCCCAGTCAAGGCCATGTGGCCTCTTCCTGATTTAGGTTGGATAATTAATTTTCATTCAAGCCGTGATTTACTCTGGATGTTGTGTAGGCACAGGTGCTGCTCGTGGTCCAGGACTGTCCCCTGCCAGTCAGAACGTGCCATCCTGCCTGGCATCCCATTCCTCCYGTCTAATGCAGAAATAAATATGTAAAAGCAATGCAATCAAGAACTCTTTCATGAGGAAGCCACCATGTTTCACTCAGCAGCATGATTTCATGCTCAGCTGGCAGCRATTGTAGTGAAACCCCAGGGCAAGCACAGGAGTTACAGAACTGTCATTTGAAGGAAAAATCTTATCCCTTTCCCAAAATACAGACTACATAGAGGAAAAGGAAAGAGAACTTTAGCGAAAACAAATGTCAGTTGAAGATAATGAGGCATAAATATGCTTTATRGAGGGAAGAAGCTCACAGAGAAATTATTAAATAGCTTTTCAAAATAGAAATGCTTATCAAAACTGCTCCTGGAGTTAAAAAGGCCCAAGTTTGCAAGCACAAGGATGTTGGTCCTAAAGAAAGCCGTGGTAAAACCACCGTGACTTTCCCTGCAGTGGGTGTGCTGTTCAATAATTTCATCCCAAAGAATTCCAGAGGCAGGGTTCCTACCTAGAATGAAGGAGCCAGGGGGGTTGCAAACACACATTCTGTAATTCTGGTAGCTCACATTTTAGCATTGAGGGAACTGAGGGCTTTCGAGTCAGCAACAAACTAGTGACCACCCGAGAAAGTTTTGATAACTTTGATTTTCAACTTCCTTKTGTGGAATACCACACAGTACATTCTCTTTTTGCATTTTTCTTTGGAAAACTCTCTTTTCCACCTATCAAATCACTGAAAAATGCAAACAGAATTAAGCACTTTGATCAACTTAGGACTAAATATTATTTTCCCCTGGCATAATGGTGGCTGATGMAATATTCTAACAGCAATCTGGAAGTTGGTAGTTGATTTCATCTGGATGAAAATACAGACTGTGTCTTTCCACTCAGAAAAGAGCAAATTGATAGTTTGTTGAGAACKTTTACAATGGAGAAATTAGGCTGGGGCAGGAAAATGCTGTAACCTGCTTAAAGTGTAAGAGGAAATGTTTGCTGAGTAGGACAAGGAGCAATCACCGTAGGATTTTTAGCATTTTAAGGTTTGTTTGCTCATCCTGGAAGACAATCACAAAAACTTCCATACGAATTATATATATATATATATATATATATATATATATATATAAAGTATCTATGGGAATGAACTTCAGAGCTGGTGTTGGCTTTTGGGAGCACAAAAATGAGCCTACCTCAAATCAAAAGTCTCTTTTTGTGTGCTGTTTGTAGTTCTGGACAGTAACACATCTACTCCATAGGACAGATGAAATATGATCTTTGTTTTTACATAGGCTTGGAATTTCTAAAAGTCTTTGTTTAAAAACCTCTAGAACTGGCTTCACCTTCAAACCATTGGTCTCCTTACCAGATGATGAATAATTCTGATTTTAATTTTGTCCYGCTATACATTTTTGCTCCTTGAGAATTTAATGATGACTCCTGCARTCCTTTGTGTTATAATAGATTTTTTTAAATACTCATGTTATAATAAATATTTATCACAAACCCTCTGGGGGATTTCTGCTCCCATCTGAAGAGGTTTAGTCCCGGTCCTTTATTTAATATCTTGTATAGATGCTGTCTCATAGCTCTTATCATTGGTGTCAGCCTCTGCATACCTTTTTTGGTTCTGCTTTATATTTTAAGCTGAAGTGATCAGAATTGTTGGATTGTGACTAATTAACATAGTGACATAGTCATGTTTTTTCTCTCCAGCAATTTTTAATGCTCTACTTCCCTTTTTGAKCAGTTCTATTCTCATTTGAACGCATCCAAAGAAAAATCCAAAGTGAAATGAAGTTCTATCTCCCAAGTGAAAATAGCAAAAAATACATATCCTGATGCTGGTTCTTTCCCATTGGCATTTTTTTGCATTTGATATTATTTTATTTTATTTGTTATTTTATTATACTAAATATTGTGAAGTTCTTCAATAGCTTTTCATACAACTGTTTTATTTCATGATGAAGAATAATTCTGTATAATCAACAAAGTTTTATTTTTAACCTCAGCATTCTTTTGTCCTTCCGTATCTTACAAGTTGGACAGCCTACATCTTAACATARATCTTTCTTAATTCCCTGGGTAACTTTCCATTATGGCAACAAGTCTTTCTTCTTATCCATTATATCCAATCTTTTAAACTGTCAATAGTCCTTARGAAAAGCTTCTCCTTTATCTATCGCCATATCCGTTCTCTGATGAGCCTCTGGGAATGTATCGTGAAAAAAAAGCAAAACATTAAAAAATAATCCTCTGGCTCTGCCTGGACCTGCAGTTCCTTAACAAAATCAAATGCATCCATAAGGTTGGGTTCCCTCTACACAAATTTGTCACATTCATCAATTTGCTTAGATATTTTGTTCTGTATTCAAATTCCCACAAAGTTACTTAGCTTAGAGGACAGAATTGCTCCTTTGTGCTCATGAAACCATCCCTGGCTCCCATTTTAAACAGAGATGCTGCACTGACCATCCTCTGCTCAGCTGTTGAAGTTTATCCAAGAGATAACATTTACCATCCTCAACAATTTCATATTTAATTGCTTTAGAACTTTTAGGTGCATAACTTCTATTCTCAACTTTTGATGACTTTATACTATTTTTTTCCTAAACTCGTTTYTATTGACACTCAAAATCAAGGCAAATCCGTAGCTCGTAATTCTTAAAGAATGGCCCTGATGCCATGAATCTCCCAAACCTTCACAGCAAGCACTGGTGGGAAGAATCTTTTTAGCTTTTTTGTTGTGATCTTAATTTCCTTGAATACTTGTTTTTTTTTTTTTTCATTCCTTGATCATCTGCCAGCCCCACCAGCTCTGGCATGGCTTTAAAGTTCCTTCCAACCCCAAACATTGCATGATTATGATTCTCTGGTTGGTTATAGGATCTTTTCCAGCTGATGACTGCTGAGACGTAGTCGCTGCTTTTTATTCTGCTTGCAGATGTTCTATAGGGACTTGAGAGCATTCATATGATAATTAAGTAAGTTGAGATTGTTGGAATATGAATAAACAAGTTTGTAAATACCAATTACATGCATTTATTGAGTGTGAGCTGAACAAATGTTTCTAAATGCTGTATTTGAGAAAGGAAGTTCAGTTACAAACCAAGCCTTAAAAACCTCTGCCTTGGGACTTCACAAGTGAAAGAGAAAGAAAGCATTCACACATTGCATCCACACAATACCCTTTTCTCATGGCTTTCTGCATCCCAAAAATCATATTTGGAGTGCCCCTATGGCACAGATAGAACTCTCTTCAGCTGGAATAAGCTTTCATGCATCAGAGCAGCAGCAAAACTCAAATTTGATTTTTCCAGATACATTTTTTATGATGTGTCAAGCACTGCTGAAAACTTTGGGGATGCTTCCTGTGACAAGGTGAGCTGTAACATCAAAGTATTCCCGAGATTTCAAGCTGACTCTGCTCCATTCAGAGCTGCACATCTGTGCCTGTTGTCACTCCCAGCAGCACAACCTGGAGCTGGGAGGATTTGGGGAAATGGGAGTGCYCAGGCTGCCAAACTGATCCTTCTATCACTCATTCAGCACTTGGCCTCTCCCAGTTTTTCATGTGGTTCTAAACCCATTTGTACTCATCCAAGAGGAGGAGTCAGAAAATGCAAGGCACTGTCRGATTTGTGTGCAGTCCCCCTCGGTCCTTTTAGTGTCCTGCTGGGTTTCCTTGCAGATCTTCATCATGAATCAAGCAGCTGTTTTCTTTTCCAGGTGGATTTTTTTTCATTTTTAGAACTGATCCTTGAGTCTGATGGGCTTGGGAATTTCTTGGAGAAATGAAAGAAAACTTCCAAGCAAAATTACTCGCATCATGCATTTTCTGTGTTTAGAACAGGCATCAAGTTTATTTCTGACTAAAAAGGTAATGTAAAAGAATTTCTGGCATTAGAAATAATTGAGGAAACCATACCAAGCACACTCTTACTTGGGCAGTTCCAATGTGAAATACTTTAATTTTGAACTCTTATTATTCAATGTGTATAAATGCCATTTTCCCAAATGAAGTCTAAACCTTCCCAGATCCTTTATTTTACAGAGATTCCCACACTGCTATCCCATATCTTGTGAGTATCTCAGGAGTCTCTGTGCTTCACTGCCCTTTACTGGAAGCTGAGTTGGAAGAGAATAATTAGTACKGAATAAATAGTTAAGAAATCTACACAGTGAAGCTGAGCACTTGATCCAGCAGCCRATCTTGTGTTCTAGACCAGATGTTTTTATTTATGAAAAATAAATTACCTTAAAAAACTAACCTTAAAAAAACTCAAAACCAAACAAACATAAGCAAAAAAAAAAAAAAATCAACCCCAAACCTGTGCAGCTGACACTGCAGTTTTCCAATCATCTGCTGAAAAGAGTGAAAAAAGTACACAAATTTCAGATTATGTTTCATTTGCTTGGTTTAGGGCTCTAACTGTCAGCCCACAAAGTTTAAGAGAAGCTGAAAAATTATCTTTTTGGATGGTTCAGAAGCATATTGGGCTTATCCCCTTTGTCTTCCGGTTTCTGAAAAAATATCCAGGCATAGATGATGATTATGAACAGAGAGAAATTTGATTTTTAGCAAAAAGCTAATTATTATAGAGAAGAGAATACACAATTTCTATGAAAAAACAAGAAAATCCACATAATTTCTCTTACTCCAAGCTGATTATATACAGACTACTAATAGCATCTAGCATGAAAAACGTCTGGGRTTTTACTCCGCATTTATGAATGCTTCAGGATACTTTTTGAGTCAGAAGTGATAGGAAAGAGGTTTCAAGAATCCCAAAGCGAGAGCACAGGTCTCTATTGGGGGAAAAAAACCAAACAGCATCTCAAWGATACTGCAAAAGTCTAATTTCTGAGGCAGTATTTATAAAACCCCAATGTGTTTGAAAGTTACTCCATTGAGTAACTYTCTTTTAAGAGAGTTTGGCCACACGTGTTTAGATCATAAAACAAGTCCTTTAAAAATCTAAACTTACTGCAGGCTGTCTTTCCGTCATCAAATCTCTTCCAGGAAGAAGGTGACATTAATCTGCCAGTCCTCCTTCACAAGTTGGTGCCTTTTTGGAGGCCCTGAGGCGAACACATGTGCCCAGGCACCGAAGGATTCCGAGCGCTCCTGCAGCGCCGTGAGTCTCTGCCCCAGCAGCTGTTGTTTAGTGATAGATCACTGAAGCAAAAAATTATGCCCGTATAAAAAATAGATCTTGAACCGCAGCTCTCATTCTTCTGCCTTTGTTGTGCATCAGTGGCAAACCTGTGGGATTCATTGAGCTGTAATCATTCCTTACCCAGGGGCAGAGTGTCTTTGAGATGGAGTCAGCTTTGGAAAGAGTGCAAATGAGCCCAAATCAGCCGGCAATCCGTCCTCTCCGGGCTGCATGTCAGACCTGGCACATCCTGCAGGAATGGAGCACCAGCAGAAATTTAAAGAAAGGTGTTTTAGGTTTCTATCCMGTACTTCTGAGGCAGTTTGATTAGTTCACCACCTGGATTTGTGCTCCTTTGATGAACAATGGCAGAAATACAGAGCAAGGCAAATTCTGCTCCTGGTTACACCGAGGGTGAAAAACACCTGTGAGGTGTCTGATCAAAACTCAGGGGAGCTAAAAATGTGGTCAATGGTTTGGGATCAACAGCAGAAATATTGCCAAAGGGTACTCAGAGCTCTTTGGGGTGGGGTTTTTACTTCAACAGCCTTTTCACGCTCATTCATTTCCAAAATCAAGTGGAAAAATGTAAGTTTTCACTGACTTGACATGGAATTTAGTTTGCAGTGCAAATGAAGATGAGAAAGCTCATAAAACAGCTACGAGAGCACTTGAGGCACTACCTGTCCCAAATATCTGATGTGAGCAGGGAATTAAACGGTTTAGGTTTTGCAGTTTTCATACTGAATTTAAAAAATTCCATTCAGGTATAAAAAATTATACCAATTCCCCCCAAAGTTGGTTGTTTTGGTTTTAGGTTCTTGTTTAGTTTTGTTTTCAGAAAGCTATTTAACCCACTCTGAATAATTCAGACATTGTCTATGGTTTGGGAATGAGAACTGATATAAGAATCCTTGCAATTACCAATCTCATACTACAGTTACTGATTAAAAAAAAAACCAAACCCAAAAAAAAACCAAAACCCAAAAGCCTAAAACCAGGATAAATTCCAGATTAAAAACTGATTCAATGAGAGGTTTTGTATCCAACTAAAAGTTTTCAGTTTTAATCCTTCCATATCCCATTTTTTCCCATTTTGGTCAGATTCATCTGCTTCTGGGTGCACATTAAGTACYATTGATTCCCAGCTTTCTGGAAAGGAACTGACTTTTTCAGTCACATAGGGATTTCTGGTTCCATTTTTCTCCTTGAATCATTTTTCCCAGTAATAGTTTCAAATAAAATACAGAGCTAGTAGTAAGTGGGAAAGTATCTTCTGTATTCTCACTTCACATTTAACTTAACTAAAGTGAGTTTAACAATTATAACTCTGTCACTCTCATATATATATATATATATATATATGATTGTTGTATATATAGTATCTTCCACAAGCTTAAATATATCAGCACTTTGCATAATTATCATAATACACAACTCACATTTAGCTGTCATCTATCACAAAATAACCCAGCAAAATTTGTGAACACTAAGTTATATTTGCTGTCAGTAATTCCCACAGAACTGATGCATTTGAAAAACCAGAGCTGCTTGATTTACTAAATGCCTGAGTCCAAGCCAACTTTGGATGATTTTAGGGCTCGGTGAAAGGCAGGGGCTTGTCCTACACTGTGAAAGTGTAATTCCAGACAATCATAGAGACACTGGATTAATGGGAATGAACTGGGACTGGCTGGGCTGGAGTTGCTTTTCCTCCCAGAGCSTGGGATGRGCTGCATTTTGGATTTTTCCTGAGCACAGGATGTCTGTAATAATTCGGGGATTTGAATATTTAATAATTCAGGCTTGCACAGGGCCCTGGCCTTTCCTGCTGCTCTGCCCACCCCAGCAGTGAGGGGGCTGAGGGGATACAGTCTGGACAGCTGACCCCGAGTGACCCAAGGAATGTTCCAGACCATGTAGTGTCACTCAAAGTTTAAAACTGGAGAAAGAAGGAGGAAGGGGGGACCTTTGGAGTGATGCCATTTGTTCTCCTAAGTGACAACTGTGAGTGGTGGGGCCSTGCTCTCCTGGAGATGGTGATGGCCTGCCTGCCCACGGGAAGTGTGYCATTTATTCCTTCTTTTCCTTTGCTGGAGTTGGAGAATTTTGCTTTAAAATTAAACTGTCTTTGTTTCTCCTCACAAGTTTTAGAATCATGGATGATTTGGGTGGAAAGGGACCCTAAAGCCTATCCCATCCCACCCCTGGCATGGCAGGGACACCTCCCACTGTCCCAGGCTGCTCCAATGTCCAGCCTGGCCTTGGGCACTGCCAGGGATGGAGTTTTTCCCACTTTCACTTTTCAATTCTAGGGAGTGAACCAATGGTTTTTTGGGCRTGGCTCCCATCTGGGGTTAAACCACAGTAACAAGTTTTAAGAGATGAGCTTTTAACCCATTTTTCTGTTTCTACAACTCTTTTAAATTTGGTACTGGGCAGTTTAGATCAGTCAGTTATTGTGAGAACTGCAAGCTTTCCAATGCAGTTGTTTAAATTTATTTTTATTTTTTTCCTTTTAGATGTAGTGTAGCAGATTTTTTAATGAGTTGGTAGTGGTGTTAACTTAGGGGTTTAACTCTGCATTTATGGAGCTGCCTTCTTTTTAAACATTCCTGCTAATGAACCAGACAAAGTAGGAAACAACAAAACCTTGAACATGCAGTGGAATCAAGCTTTGCTATTTGACTGTATGCTTCTTCTTGGAAAGAAACTGGCTTTTCATCTCTTAAAAATATAATTACAGAGAGAGAAAATTTAATTCTACCACAAACRTGAAAAGAGACTTAGAATAACATTAATGCTTTGTATGAAACTTACTATTATTCATCATGTAGCACTGAAAAGATTGCTAATAATCAAATTACAGACAAATATACCAGCAGCAGTAACTGTTACTGTGAATACAGGCAATCCTCGCTCCTGGGTTCTTTTTTTTTTTAGTCTCTGAGTTAGACTAAATAATGACTTACAGAACTCTTAACTTCTAACTTCTTATTTCCTGTAATATAGCAGCCTGATTTTCCAGCTGATTCTCAGCTTGCCAGAGTTAAGTGAGAAATATTGTTTTACCAAGAAGCACTGAGCCCTGGAAAAAGACATGATCTGGTTCCTTCCTCCAACTTCTCTCTTGTATCATGGCATAAAACACTGTCTTAAAAACTCTCTTTCTAAACTTGGGAGAAGTGGGGAAAAATCTCAAACATATTCCAGGGATTTCCCATCTTCCTCAAAAAGCARTGGAGGAGAAGAGGAGGCATTTGTGTGCTTCAGTGTTTTACCTTGTTAGTCAGAAACCCCAAGAATAACACATTTCTCTCTGTATGAACACATTTTCCTGTGCTTGAGCACACCTTTAGCAGCTGTTTCAGCTGCCTGTTGGGCAGTCCATGTCCCAGTCACTCTTTGAAGSTTTCCTGCTTCAGAAGGAATTGAATTCACATCCTGCTGTTTGGAGAGGCAGGGCTGAGGTGAGGAGGCTTGACTTGTGAAATATTTGTTAGTTTGGGGTCTGTGCAATTGTCAGCCAGGYCTGCTTTCATTTGGAGTAGCCAAAAATCCTCAGAACTGTCATCAGGAGAGGTTGAATGAGTCTGCAGGAGTGCCTGAACAGGGAAAAAATGTGATGGATTGTGTGAGTGAGAAGGATCTTGAGGCCACAGCTCCGTGTGGAGACAACAAAGGGAGAGCTCTGACCTCAGAGTGGTTCAGTGGTCAAGCAAAAGTCAAACAATGGGGAGAGAGAATTGTTCCAGCCCAGTCCTGGAGTGCACAGAGCAGTGATTTCCAGGAGCAYCAGTGGAGTAAAAGCAGCTTTTGTTCAGCCATGCCAACCCTTCACCCATGGGACATGGTACTTTCTAGGTAGCTTTATATATATATTATATGTAGAATAAAACATCACATTTCACTGAGCATTTATAATAGTCAACAGACTTTTTTTCTCAGGTGTGTAGTTCAAAATACTCAGCAATATTTTCAAGTGTGCAGAATTGATGGCAAWTTTATTTCCTAAGAGTATCAACTACTATATATATTTTGTTGTTGAAATACAAAGAAAATTGTGACTACAATTCCTTGTTTTGCATGGTTATTTCTTTTATTAGTCTGAGAAAATTTATCCATGTTCTGTTGATCTTATTTGATTGTTTTTTTTTTACTTTTTGCATTAATGCTCAATTATGATAACATTTTGTGTTTCATCTGACTCTTTGCTATCTAGAACAGAATCAAAAAAAACCTCACTATTAATAGTGGGTTCAATCAATTTTGAAGTGCATACATTTCCTCTAGGTACTGATCTAATTGCAATCATAGGAGGCATTAAAGAAACATCCTCTAAAAATGGGAAAATTGTCCAAGTACGAGAGCTGTATACAATGAGTAAACATGTCTCTGATTCTTCTAAGTGCTTTTGGAGAGAAACTTTATTAACTCACATAAATAATCAAATGCATATCTCAAACTGCCTCCCAAAATGGGATTTATGCCCTTTATAAAAGGCAGCAGACGCTGGAGCAGCCCAGTGTGTGTCACAGAGCTCAGCTCTACCCCAGYTCTGCCCCTTTAAAAGGGGATTTKGTGTGTCAGGATCCYGAGTGCACAGAGGGGACCCCGAGCAGCCTCCCTGGGGCTCTCACCCCCCTGGCTCTGGTGAGGTTTGGGCTCTGTGTGAGCTCAGTCCCCAGTCCCCAGTCCCCAGTCC
>NW_026623544.1:129394-130787 GCF_030028575.1 Malurus melanocephalus
GAACCAAACAACTTGGTGCTGAAGAGGTCTAACATTTTGCAAGTTTAAATCACTATCTGTTTTGTATGCCCWGTGCTAATTAAAATTGGGAACGTGATACCCTTTCCTCACCACCTGTCTGCTCTCCAAGTGATGCAGGGCTGGGAGAAATATTCCTGTCAAAATCAGAACAGCAATTTTTGCTAGAGAATAAGTAATATTTAGATGAAATAGCATTCTTCAGCCCTAGCACCATTTTCTACATCACAGTATTTATGTATAGACAGTTACATTATAAAGGATTGCTCTAGTGCTGAAAATAATATTTCATGTAAAATAGAGACATGTAGGGAGAGAAAAATGGCATTCCATGTTCCCAGATTTTAGTGGTCTAATTAAAAAGATCCAACTGCATTTCTAGATAAATATAAAATGAAATTATCCTAATGCTTATTAATTTAAAATGAAATTATCCTAATGCTTACTTTTAAACTGGTAGAAAAGAGTCTTGGTGTTTGATGGGATCTGATGAATGCAGCTAAAGTGGAAACAGCAAATTTTCATAGAAGTTTTTTCTTCCTGTGAGCCATTTTCTGTGGTTTWAACCTCAATCAAAGTATCCTGATGCTCACTTTCAAGGTCTGTGTAGTAGMTGCCAAATGTATTATTCTCCCAAATGATGCCTGGGTTTTGTACTGGGTTTATCAAATGTACTATTAGACATTTAGGAATGTACTTTTTTGTTTTGCTCTTTAAAGCTTGCTCAGGGCAAAATATTTTTTTCTAAGGCAGGAGTGAATTGTAGCTTCCAGTGTGGGATGAGRTTTGTGTGCAGCACACAGAGGTGTTGGTGTGAAACGAAGGCTGGGGGGGCAGAGTCAGTGTCAGCTGAAGTCACAGCCCACCCTAAAACAGTCCTGAAGAGGAAAACGTCAATATTCACAGAATCACACCATTTTTAGGATTGGGGGAACTTTGGAGCTCCTCCAGTCCACCCCCCWGYCCAGGCAGGGTCACTGGGGCAGGGACACAGGGATGTGCCCGGGTGGGTTTGGGATGTCTCAGGACATGAACACTCCAGACCCTCCCTGGGCAGCTGTTCCAGGGCTCTGCCCCTCCTGGGGAAGCAATTCTCCCTCTGCTGAGGTGAACTCATTGTATTTCAGTTTATGGCTTTAGTTTATGTATTTTAGTTTAGTTTAGTTTAGTTTAGTTTAGTTTTATTTCTCCCTGTCCTGTCCCTGGGCACCGCTGGACACTCCAGCCCCATTCTAGGACACCCTGGGGATGTTTGGGGGATTCATGGGATCCTGGGATGTTTATAGGATTGATGGGATCCCTGGGGATATTTGGGGGATTGATGGGATCCCTGGGGTGTTTGTGGGGATTGATGGGATCCCTGGGGATGTTTGGG
>NW_026623544.1:133222-134928 GCF_030028575.1 Malurus melanocephalus
GAACCCCAGAACATTCCTAAATTTAGTTTTGCTGCTACCAGAGGAGAAATAACTACAAAATTTGCCCTTCCACTTCCTCAGCTTGAAGTGATGTAGTCACCTTTTCTTTTGGAAGAGAATCTAAGCTCTACGTGTGAAAAAACATTTGTGGTGTCAAAAATTGTTAGTTGATCACAGTCTTTTTTTGGGAACAGGATTAACATGGTAAAGATAAGTATCACTAGGAGTAAAGCTGAAAAAGGAATGTCTGAAATCAGTGCCAACAGTGAACTGTTACAGGACTAGAGCCATTAGGAACTAAGTTAGTTGTCTCCAAGGATTCCTAAGTGCTCAATTTGGAATACCACCACACTCCTTTGTGGTTTAGACTTTTTTATCTTCACGTATAACCCCCATTTTTCCAGCATTTAAATTCCCAAGCTCCTGAAATTTGATATTCATCCCTGTAGGATGAGCTGCTTGGAAAAGCTTCTGTAATATGTAGATGTACAAGAGGTGTCTGTGTGACAGAGCACCTGGAAATCTTCAGGAGATATTGTACTCAAAATTCTTTCTCAGATACCTGATTATCCTGCCTCTATAAACACATCATTTATTTAAAGTCTGCAAATATATTTCCCCTCTTGTTTTGGTTTTTTTTTTTTTTTCATTTTTCTCCCATATCACTGAAAAAAACATTCGTTTAAGACACTTAGAAATGTTTGGAGAACACAAAGAACTCTCCAAGAGTTGTGTTGGTTTTGTATCAGGAGTAGGTTGTGTGAAGGAGTACCAGGATAAGATGCAGATGTGGGAGCCTGTGCTTTACTCAGGGAGAGTAAACTTTTCCAAAATAGAATAAAATGAGTTCTTTCAAGATTCATCTTACTTAGGTTATGGKTTTTTTTTTTTTKGKTTTWWTKKTTTTTTTTCTTTTCATTGAGAAAATGCATTAAGTCAAAGTCCAATTCAAATTCAAGTTACATCAATATTAAAAGATTCCATTGATTTTTTKATTCTTACTGCAATAATTTAATTTTTAATTTTTATTTTTCATGCCTGTAGAAGTAAAAAAAAAAAAAACAAGCCATTTACAACTATGACATCAGATGAAATATTTTTAGTCTGCAAACTTTCCTACCTTAAATTTATTTCAAATTTGAGAGTGAAAAATTCYTTTTGCCTATTGTTAGGGCACAAAGCAGGCAATACCTTTCTGATTAAGGCCTTTGAAATGAGCACATGGAGATGAATCCCTGTGGTTTGTCTCGGTGTAACACACTCTTTATTCCATATGTAATGGCTTCCAATAATCATTCCTCTGGAACACAGAAACCTTTTGTTCCCCTTTCAAATGTGCTTATCTGTCTTTCTTAGAAAGCTGTGGAGCACAAGTGATCAAGAGAGGGGATTGATTCCAGAGAGAGAGATTTGAACCCGAACTGGGGCGCCATAAAGGGACAGGAGGGTTTTTGTGCTGTTTCCGTGGGCCAAGGGAGCAGATTGTGATGTGTTCATGTCACATTGCCCAAAGGWGGATGAAGAGAACATTGTTCAAGGGATGGAGGCAGTGAGAGCCAGCAGAGGAGAATTTCCTCTGATGGATTGATGCCTTAGTGGGGTACAGAGCCTGCTCCAAATATCGATAGGACAGGAATGTGCTGCAAATCCCCTGTTCACAGGAATTCAGCCTGTGGGATGGAGGGTTGGGATTCCCTCCTGGTGGA
>NW_026623544.1:135419-140809 GCF_030028575.1 Malurus melanocephalus
TTTTTTGTCTCCTCTTTTTAGAGACCTGGGAAGAAATGTTCCACTGCAAAATTGGGAAGTGTGGACAAAAATAAACGGCACTAAAACAGTCTGTGCCATTTTCCCACATCACGTGACCGGGCTGCAGTCTGCATTCCTCAACCCTTCAAGACTGCAGAATCTAAGGCAAGAACTGTCTTTCTAAAAGAAGATAAGCACCCCCAACACTTTTAAAATTTTTGGTTTGATAGATCCCATGCACTGTTTCATCCCCTTTTAAGGGTCTGCCTTATTGTGGATGCTGTGAGGACAGATTTTCTTGAGCACTCAGTAGCCAGAACKTGTGAAGTCTTGCAGAATTTCCTTGGTGGGCTCTGCCATCTGCTGTGGATCAGAGGTCAGCAAGTCTCTGAATAGTAAATACCACACAGCAGAATTTCACAGAAAGAAGCCTCAAATTAAATTAGCTTGAAGATTTAATTTAAATACATTAATGAAATAAGCAAAAAYGTGTCTGTCACAACAGTTGTGAATGCCAACTCTGCTGCCTACAAAGAGTTCTTTATTATCAGGCTTCAAAGAAAATGTTATCTCYTAGCTCTTCCATTGTTAAAAAGTTAAAAGTTCACACAGCTCCAATACCCAGGTCAGATTTATATCATCCTCCAACATTTATTCATTCAGCAGTAATTCCATAAACAGCTTAATTCTTTGCTCATAAGCTGGGATTCCAGTTAGAAGATTTRATTACAAGCCTATTTTGGGCACTTTGTTTTAATGCTGTGGTGTGGTGGCAGCTCACTGATGTGGTGTTTTATGATTCAACATGTGCAAAATAAAGTGTCTGTTCTTATGTGTAGGAGTTGGATATTAATCACAAGGAATGAGGAGAAAAATACATAATTCTTTTTTATACATTATTTCAATGAAAAATTGTGCTTCACTGCAAAAATCTAGAAAGGCAAGGATGCAGACTTGTTTAATGCAGTTTATCCATGTCTACTCTTTTCACCTTTCTAAACAGGAAATTAAAATTTTCAGGAATGTGATTTCTCTGTTTTGAAATGTATTCTTTCTAAAGAAAACCAGACTGTCCATGTAGCTGGATATTGATTTTCAGCTTTTAGTTGGGAAGTCAAAATAAAAACATAAAAGGCATAACTTGATATTATGATAATGAACAGAGAATTCTGCATTTTGCACAGAACAGAGCAGGAGTGTCTGTCAGTTCTGTGCCTCCTCTGCTGAAATCTCACTATTTAGCAAAGACTCAAGCCTGAAAAATGTGTGTTCTGATTAAGCAGGGTTTACTAGAACTGATATTACTGAGCATCCTGGTACTACCTRTAAAAACTGGAGACACTTGGTTCCAACTCTTCCCGTGATCAGCTCGAAGATGGAAAGGTATTTCTYGGTCTGGTTGAAAAAACAGTTTAATTGGAGATGTTGGTAAATTTAGTCTTAGAGGACTGGTTTTCCTGATGCAGGAGGATATAGAAGTGAAAAAAAAAATAATTTTGTTTCCTTGTGAAGTTTTTCTGGGTGAAAAAATTCCAAATGAACACAGCAATGTGTCCATAACTGCAGGTTAAGYTCAGCTGTGCTGAGGATGTGTCAGAGCCAGGAGCTGAATTTAATAAATGTGGGACTAATTAAACAAGTTACTGTTTGTAATCCCTGCCATGAAAGTGTGCTTTGGTGGTTTGCCATTATGAAATCTTTGTCTCATGTGTGATGAAAGGATCACTTTTCCTTTTCTGTCAAAATATTATTGTAAGAATTATATGACACTGAATACTCGGATCACAAGAACTTTCTTCCATATTTTCCTGCTTCAGAAATCAGTAAAAATACCAGTACTCTGGCAATTGTCAGACAAAGACAGATTTCCTTTCAAAGTTATGATGAGTACTATTATAATCTTCAAGGTTACCTGATACTGACTGCTCTCTGACTACCCCTTCAGACTTCTTACTTTGGGCTGGACGATGTCACAGAAATGAGTCAATGAATGTGAAAGATCATCAGAGCAGCTGCAATAATAYTGTATTTATTTCTGTGTTTTTCTCTGCCTAGTGAACCTTTTCAGAGTTTAATGCAGGAAAGTRAAAGTCAGGATTTGATTTTAGTGTCACTGCTGGAGCAGGGAGGTGGCACCAGGTGACCATTGCTGTCCCTCCAGCCTGACCCATTCTGGCATTCTCTGATGCTGGATTCTTCTGTGATCCCATCAATTGCATTCTGTGTTCTGCTTTTCTGTTGTTCTTCTCCAGGCATGTGCTGTGATTCCTGTCACACCCCAGATTTTCCTAGAATTCATTTCAAAAAGTTGTGAACAGTGAATTTCCCATTGGACAAATTTGTATCACTAGTTACTGTAGTGCAGGAAATACTTAACTAGAAAATGCTGCAAAATGTTCATTTCTAATAAAAAATAGTGTCAAAGATGCTGTATTTATTTCTTTGTGCATTAAAATAAGATGATCCTTAATTTAGGTGACCATGTTTGCCCTCTCATGTTTGATCTCTGCAATAACAATACTCGTTTCTCTGAGATTTTTATTTTCCACCTTTTTGAACTATTTCTTTTCCACTAAATGAGCTCTTGGAGTTAATTTTTTCCACATAGTCTTGCTCTCTTTGGGAATGTATGTCCAGGCAGCAAGAAATGTCTAGGTATCAAACTCTTTTTTATCATTTCCTCTCTCCTTCTGCTACAAAGAAAATTAATCACTCAACTTCATTAATGATTTAAGGGTTTATTTGTTTGGGTTTTTTTTTTTTTTTAATTTATTTTTTTTTTTTTTTTTTTTTTTTTTTTTTTTTTTTTTATTTATAAGAGTAAGTCTGTATAATTTTCTCCATGATTCTTCTCTCTGAGGTGGTGCCATTTGCAAAATCAATATAATTAGAAAGTCAAAAGAACTCCTTCCAAATGAATGCTTCCATTTTTTTTTTCTCAGTAGATTTTTGGAAAATGCAGTTTAGGGATTTTCTATTTCATCATTTCAGAATTTACCTCGGTTCCATCTCTGACACTTTGTACAGTCCACTTCTGCCTGTCAGCAGGTAAAGGCAGAGGATATTCTTGCATTTCCTAAAACACTGGGCCTGTGATGAAACTTAAAGTGCTGTTTGTTTCAATGTTTGATCTCAGATTTTCATGAATCCTTGTTAAAAAACACAAAGCAAATCTTTTCACAGCTACAGATCATTGCATATTCACTGCAAAATGTGCGGAAATTATTTATGTGAGAAAAGTTTTCATTATTTATGTTCATTTGTTGTGTGAACAAGAGAGTTCAGAGAAGAACACAGAGCTGGCAATGCTGTTCCTTGAGTATGTTTGAGGAAAATACCATTTTAGGGCTTTTAACTGATATCATTTAATTCAGACACTATGTTCTGCTCTCTGAAGGGGAAAGGAAATTTAAGAGCACTGGTCCCAAGTGAGTGTTGGGATGTTTTCACTCGTTATGTCTGAGAGATGCACCTCTACTGGCTTTTATGATTCTTCTTGAATTACTGTACATTCATGTTAAACTCAGATTGCTTTCCCTGATTATGAACATCTTTGCTTGTCATTAAAACCACTTCAAAAATGGATATAAAAACAATGTTGTACCAACAATGCAATGCTGTGTCCTTGATTCTTTCAGTGCTTCATTCGAAGAATTTCACTTTCCTGMCGAAATGATTTTGTTCAGTTCTTCCTCTACCCTTTCTAAACTGAAATGATCAGCTGTTATTTCCAACTAACAGAAAATAATGCTTCAAAACAAACTTTTATGGGGAAGATCTGAGAAAAATAAGTGAAGCTTGGCATGAGAGTAGCAGTAAAAGAGGAACAGGCAGACTGATTAACTCTTCCTTTGAGCAGCAGCAGAAGCACTGAGAAGATTAAGAGCCACTTGTAGAAAAGGGATGGGTTTGGATTCAGAGAAGAGAAATGTGTGATAACCCCAACTCTCTCTTGGGTTTGAATCAGCAGAGATTACATGGAATTTCTGGTGGCTGAAACACTATTGCAAAGAGCTGTGCTCACTTTACCCAGACTGCAGAGGTGAGGRCAAAAAAGTAATATCCAACTTTATGAGCAGAATTAGGAGCAGAAAGAAACAGCAGAACTGCTAAAAAAACAYCAGGTGCCATGAACCTGAGTTATTTTTCATGGAACTGCTTCTAGAGTTTGTCTAATGTGACAATATTAGTATATATATGACACAAGTCTTGTAAGACATAAGTATATATGTGTGTATATTTATATGTATTTTTATATATTTATATATAAAAATACACTTATATATATATATTTAATTGGTTATTTTCAGAAACTAATGCAAGATTTAGGCAAAAACCTTGTTTTATTCTCAGTGGTACCTGAAAGAACTTCTACCCTTCAAAACCACATACATTATCACATAAATTATGGAAAACTTAAAGGTTCAGGAGTGGTGGTAGAGGAGGGCTTGATTTTGGTGAGTGATAACTGAACAAGTGCAAAATAGACRTAGAACTTGGGAACAAGAATTACAACTGATAAAAATTTGAAAAGACATGAGGAAAAGGATGAAAATGAATGTGAAGGGAAAGAATGAATAGCTGGGTTTATACTGTGTCTGTCTTCTTTCCATTCTCTCATACCATTAATTTAAGTCATTTTAGGGTATGTGCATTTTTATGGAATTGTAAGTCAAGGTCAATGAGCAGGTCTGAATGGAGAAGAGTCTCTGAATGCTAACTTGGATTTTAGGGCTTTGTTAAGCTTGAGAAAGTGCTGCAAAATCTTTTGAAGTTCCCACCTAGGAGATGGTAATTCAGTTCCCCCAGCASTGCCTTCTGGGCCTTGATTGCAAGGAAGCTGAGCTGAATTCGGTGGCAAAATAAACAAATGCTTTTTGGATAAACATTCTGTGGGTTTGGCAGCCCTGCAGGGATCTCCTATTTCCCCCATCTAATTTTTAGGCTTGGCTTTGGGGCAGAGCTTGACCATTGAAATTCCAGACACCAACCCCAAATATTTCATTTTCCTGTTCTTATAGGAGGCTGTGCAGCATCATGAGAGAAATTMCTGTTTTATGGACAATTGCAGAGGTTAGAACAACTGTGGCATTGCAGACTGGGAACTGAGGGTGAGAGGAAACCCTCAGGAGCTGTGGTGACCAAAGTGGGACAGCAGAGTGCACAAACAGCAGCTCTGCATCCCTGGGCTGCTCCTTAAAGAAAACCTGAGACATTCCTTTTGGGGTTGGAAGGACTTGCAGAGACTGGAAAGGTGCAGGAAATTACTGGAAATGAAGAATGAATCAAACAACAACTGCAGCTGAGTGCAAAGGACAGAGTGGAGGGAAAGAGGAGACAGATCAAAGCTTAGTGAGTGAAGCACTTCTTAATTAATGAAAAAAAAAATC
>NW_026623544.1:140814-151187 GCF_030028575.1 Malurus melanocephalus
AAAGGAAAGGAAAGGAAAGGAAAGGAAAGGAAAGGAAAGGAAAGGAAAGGAAAGGAAAGGAAAGGAAAGGAAAGGAAAGGAAAGGAAAGGAAAGGGAGGAAAAAAACAAACAAACAAACAAAAAAAAAAAACAGTGGGCATCTCAGTAAAATTGCCAGGAAAAAAGTGGCTGTTACAGCCACAAAATGGATCATATTTTAACAGATCTGTTTATCTTCAGAATATTACACAGGAGCATCATAAGTTATGGGAATGCAGGTTGTTTAGTGCTGCTGACATCTGTTCTAAACCAGCAATGAATCTCCCCATGAGGGAGATGAATGAAAGAAATGGGGTGGSAACATGAGAGGGCATTACTGAGCAGGATCAGGTTACTCACAATGATTTTTACCTACAATTTACTTTGTTATGAAGGGAGGTTCAGAAATGTTTAACACACGAAATATTATTTCATTCATTCACTGCAAAGTCAGTAAAACAAACCACTGATTTCCATATGACAAAAATTAAAATAATCTGTACAAGTGTATTTAGTGTGATGTTCCAACCAGAAATKACTTAAGTACTTTTATTTAGCAGGTGCTAAAGTTGCTTCTTAGAAGAAAAGATCTGCTGGTATTCCTTTAGGTTTCATTGTGATAATCATTAACATTCTTAAAAATCATAGAAAAGGCAAAAATCACTGTGGCATCACCCCTCTTCTCCAGCATCCAGTTCTGGAAATACACAGCAGCATGAAAAAAAAAAAAAAAAAAAAAAAAAAAAAAAAAAAAAAAAAAAAAAAAAAAGTCACAATATGAACAGTGGTGAGATTTTTCTGACCAAAAGCTCTTCCCAGGGTTATCCCTGGTCTAATCCCAGCTGGCAGGGATTGCCTGCCCCATGGCAGAGCAGGCTGAGTCAGCTGGGAGCCACGGACAGAAATGTCACCTCTTGCCTGGAAAACGCTCCAGCAATTCCACAAATCCCGGTGCATTCGTTCCTGTAGGAAAATCCCCTTTCCCAGAAGCGCTGGGAGTGCTGTGGTTTGCAGAGATAGCCACAGAAATAGAGAGTTTTCAGAGAACAAATGGATCAGCAGCTGCTTCCAGCAAGGGATTGTTGTGTTTTTGTTGCCAGACTTCTGCCTTAGGACTTCTATTTACATATATATTAATACATATATATATACACACTCATACATACATATATATTCATTTATATACACACATATAAAATATATTTTAATAAACATTTCAAACATAAAATATGCATAAATRTATACACTTATATGCATGTATATTTATATGCATATTAGCTACTGGGGTGTAGAAAATACAAAACCAAAAAATAACGACTTTTTTTTTATTGTTTTAAGTGTCTTTGTACCTGCAGGTTCCACCTCTGAAAGTCTGAGTCCCCTATTTGAGAACATAAAGGAAATATTTGCTCCTCTGAATCATAAAAAGTCATGTTTTAATTTAAATTCTCCCTCCTAGTGAGCCTGAGGAGGGTTTACCCAAGTTTGGTAAAACTGTGGGAAGGCTGAGTGTTGTTGGAGTGTGACAGTAACTGAGGGGGATAATCAGTGTACAGCTGCAGGGGATGTTTAACCCGGTGGGCACCTGGGGGAGAGTTATTTAGGCAACAACAAAGAGAATTTGAACTTCCTCATGGTGGGGAGATGATGCATATTCCATCTCAATATTCACAACCAAAAGAAAAATTAACAGAACAATAATTACAGCAACCACAGAAGGAAYTCAAACCACAGGGATGGTGATTTCCAATAGCCCAAAGACTCTGCYCTCCAAGCCCCAGCCTCTTTTTCTGAAGGAATTGGACAATTTGGCTGAGCCTGGGATGTTTCCAGCAGCCCTAAACTCACCCAGCACTGCCATCCTGCAGCAGTCAGTGTTTCATTCTGCCCCTTCTGCTTCATTCTGCCCCTTCTGCTTCATTCTGCCCCTTCTGCTTCATTCTGCCCCTTCTGCCATTAAAGCAGACCTTAAACACAATTTTCTGTCACAATCACACTGATCAGTCAGGCTCATGCTTGTAAAATGTCAGTGTCTGCAATAACTCTCGTTTTGCTAATTAATCTTACCCCAGTGAGGAAATTAAGACAAAGATTCAAGTTAAAATTATGTGACACTTTTATTTGCAGTTTTGTTATCCCATTTTACTATTTTCCTGCAGTTTCATACAACACTCAGACTGGTTTTGGTTTGTTGCTTTTTTTCCCCCCAAAGCTCTCAGAATCCAACTTCACCAACATGACAAGCAGAAGTTTTACTCATGAAAATCCTCAGCAGCAAGAAATCTTTCTATTCCTAAAAATCCCTCAATGCAAAAGCACCAAATATTTCACAAACCTGTGGGTTTTTCATGCATTCATGATCCTGAATTAAATTTCTGTGCTTTATTTTTTTTTCCTATTACTTTGTTACCCGAATTATAACACAAGATATTATGTTACTGGCTTCTGTGGTGTGATTGAATAGGTCAATGCATTTTTTTTCCACCAAATCACATTCACAAAGGATTTTAGCTGTGATAAAACAAAGAAGTGTCRTTTTCTAAGCCTGTTTAAAACTTCATATTTGAGGGAAGGTGGAAGGAAAAACGAGTGCTGCTTGAATTTTGGCTGATATTGCATCTGATCTTAATTTCAGGAAGGTGTCATACAGGAAAAAAAAGTGACTGATGGCTGTTTATGCTGTCACTTTATACCCAGGGCTGCATAATGATGAGTCTAACTGTGAATATTCACACCCAGGTATAACAGGCTTTAGGTGGAATATTCAGTGTTCAGCAGAATTCATTATAGTTAACAAAAACATGATACTTGAGGAATTACTATTTTTCATAGGGATCATCATCTTTTTATCCTGTTACTGTCACAGAATTGAAACAAAAAGTTTTAAATTGCAGCTTTTAGTTAGCTTTTCAAGACAAGAATGTTTAGCACACCYCCTCCTTAGAAGAAAATATTTAATAATAAGGAAAATTAGAATTAATTTTCACTTATGCTGTAATTTGTTCTGCACATACTCAGCACTTTACACTGAAAGAACAAATTCATTGCAAAAGAAGCAATTAGAGATGAGACTTAGGAAAACACAGAAAGAACAATGCTGGTTGGAGCACACCGTGCTACAAAGCAGACACAAACCAGAGATTTAGTGCCCAAAAATTAAACAGTTTGTTACTCATACTCTGCATTGAACAATTACCTCCACGACTCTCAGTTCTGCACTGCTCCTGGGTCTTGTTTGTTCAGAGAGGTGACTTTAGGAGCAGGTTTCCTTCTCCATTTCTTCTCTGGGGAATCTCTGCTTTAGAACCCTTTCTGAAGGAGTAAGACAAAGATTATTTAAGACAAAGTTTAAACATGAGAAGTAAAAGATTCCTGGTTTCCTTGCAGTCGGGAGCTCCTGGAGGGTTGTTAAATACCTGATGTAAACCAAGTGTTTATGATCAGGATGTTCATTGTTAAATATAGAAATGCTGTCAGCTGTATTAATATATTAATTGTCTGGCATTAATAAATCAGTTTGGAAGTGGAGATTTCTCTGTAAGATCTTTTTCAATGAAAAAACTAAAGAGTTTTTTCTCTTGCTAGTAAACCAYCCAAAGCCTGAGGAGGGTGAACCATTCAATCCCCAATAAATGGAGTTTTGGGTCATCTGAGACTCCACATTTTTATAAAAGTGTCACACCGAGGGGCTTGGGAGATTTCCATTCACCTGGAATGGAAATTCACGTTCCATTCAACTTACACACAGATGCAAGAAATTCCACTTGTGTCTTTTGAGCTTTCCTGTCATGGTGGTGGTGTGTCCTCACCTCCCATCCCTTTGGGTGAATTGTTCCTGCTCCGTTCTGCTCATCCCACCTGCCAAAGCGAGACATTGCTCCATCACCTGGTGCTTGGGACAACTTCCTTGGAGCTGGGACCAAAGGGAAAAGGTTTGGCTTCCAATCTACTCCTTCCCTGAGTCAAAATGGAATTTTCAGATGGGTGGTTTATATGCACATGTTAGAGTAAATATTCTATGCAGGTGATGAGCGAAGAAAAATATTACTGCAGTTTTTTATCTAAAAGTTTTTCTTGTACCAAAACAAAGCACAACCTGTCCAGTCCATGTTCATTAGACTTGAAATAAATATACTGATGGAAAAAAAAAATWAAAAAATCAAGCTTTATTGGTCTAACTTAATCCAAAGCTGAACCTTTTGTTCAGCTACCAAACTGCAGAGCATTGTTCATTCAGCTCTGAAAACTATTGTGTTTTGACAAAGTCCAAAAAGTTTGCCTTTATTCTTCACATTGAGTACAGCTTCTTCTTTGGCAACAGCTGGAAGTAATTATGTTTCATCATTTAGCTGGATAAATGGTTATTGTTCAGGAAGTCTCGAAAGGAAGYAAAGTTTTAATGGAACAGACTAAAACACCCAACAACACATGAAYATATATCGGGTTTAACTTGTTCCCAGGGTTGGCATAGTCAAGTGAAGAAGCAGGAAAAAAATATTGAGGACATCTCATTTCCGTGATACAACAGAGTTTGATGCTCCCTTTGAGCTGGGAGAAGGCTGAGCCTTAATTGCTTCAGTTAAAGTCAGGGTTCAAAGATTTAAGAACCCATAAAAAAAAGAAAGATAAAGCTCATCCAGGGACMCCTCCCACTGTCCCAGGCTGCTCCCAGCCCCAATGTCCAGCCTGGCCTTGGGCACTGCCAGGGATCCAGGGGCAGCCACAGCTTCTCTGGGCACCCTGTGCCAGGGCCTGCCCACYCAAACAGGGAACAATTCCTTCCCAATATCCTATATAAATTTAGTTTGAGGCCATCACTGCTTGTTCTGTCWCTCCAATCCTGAGGAATTGTCCCTCTCTGGTTTCCYTGCAGCCCCTGGCAGGAGCTGGRAGGTCTCCACCAACCTTCTCCTCTCCAGGCTGAGTCTCTCACCAGCTCCARCAGAAGGCCACTCTGTAAAGCAGCATTAAAAAAAGGAGTCATTTACCTTTTTCTCCTAATGAGATGAATCATGAGAAAAAAAGCCAGGTTAATGTTCCAAGGGGCTTAATTAGAATCACGTGAGAGCCTGAAAAGGCAACCAAGGTGCTTTCAGGCAGTACCTGTACAAAAAGCCCTAATTAGGAAGAGTGATGGCCTTTTGCTTAAGTCTCTTCTAGAGTGCAGAGAGTCTCYTTTAACTGCTCTGGATCCAGCCGCAAACCAGATTTGAAATTCCAACATTTTTCTTAGTGAGTACCACAGACGTGCACTTCTGTGGCTGCAGCCTCCTTTCTCTGGGGCACTCACAGGAGTGCAGTGGCGTGAGGGGCACAGGAGAAARCACAATTAAATAGGAATTCAATAAAAAGTTTACTGGTAATTGAACTATTCATAAAATTGCAAATATTTCCTTACAACCGCAGTGCAAACAATCGAATGGTAGATTACAAAAGTATTTTATAGCTGAGACCGCTGTGATTTTTTCTTTATTTGCTCTCAATACACAACTCTCACACGGAATTCATTTAGGCATCTTAAAATCCACATAAGCTTTACATTTATCACTTTAGTCAAGGGTTTTTTTTCCTTCCTTTTCTTTTTGTTTGTTTTTGGGGTTTTTTTTGGTTGGTTTTTTGTTTTGTTTTGTTTTGTTTTGGGTTTTTTTTTTTTTTTTTTTTTTTTTTTTTTTCACCCTGTAAGAACAATAAGGTATATAGGTATTTTAGCTGCGGGGTGCATATTTGAAGAAAGTGCTTCCTGCAGAGTTGCTCTGCTTTTCTTGTAAATGAACTGCAGCAACCCCGGCCATGTTACAGTGTGACATTTCATTTTCTAATCTGTTTAATGCCATGGTTTGCACACGATGTGTTCTGATGCGCTTTTATGTTTTTGATACTAAAAAAAACACATTAGAGCTGCAGTGGGGATTCTTTCCACAGACAATAGAACTTGTAACAAATTGCAATTTTCAGGAAAAACGTAACAAGAAGACCTAACCTTTTGTCACGTTCATTATTCTGGAAATACAGCCCAGGTTTTATCTCTCTGTTTCTGGATATAATTTAGGAGCACCACATTGGACACGTCAATGCTGTATCCATATCAGTTACATTGGTGTATATTTCAGTGGTTTCAGGCTGAAAAAGCCCCAAATTTAGCATTTGGTTGGGCTCAAATTGTCACTTCAGATATCTGGTGAACAATAATCATCAATACTCACAATATTCACATAATACAACAATCACAATAATCACAGGTGTACCTGTGAGTTTATACTAAAACACTGCAACTCCTGTTTCCCAGGATGGAAGTTTTGCCTTTTTTTTTCAGCTCTATTGGGATTAAGTTTATCATCATCTTTTTGAAGTTATTCATACAAAAAAAACTTTGTAAAAGGAAAATAATGACTTTTTTTATTCTCCATTTTCTTCAAGCCCTCCCACTGCTCCCACTCCAAGCTGCACCACTGTTTCAGAGCTGGTGCTGAAGATTATTTTCCCAAAGGAAATAAGCAGTTTTGCTGCAAAGATTGTTGCCTTCTTTCCTCTTACTTAGCAGAATTTCAAAATATAAATATATGTAATGGGAAAGAGTCTGGGGTTAAGAGGGGAGCAAGATAGGAGAACTGAAAGATTTGGAATTATTCAGAACAAAAGCTAAAGGCTTTTTTTTAAACATGACCTTTGCCTTCTCTCTTCCCCCCTTCCCCCACTTTTGGTTTCAATCTATTTCTGTAATCACAGCCTTGGAAATTCTCATCTCTACAACTTTAGTGATTCTTGTTGTAAGCAGAAGGAAAAAAATAATCCAGATGAAGGTGCAGGAGGATCCAATCCCAGCAGCATGTAGGGAAAATGAGTTACAACAGCAACGTCATCATTAAATGAACTATTCACTGGAGAATCCTCAGGTGGCAGTTCTGCTTTTGAGCTCCTGTCCAGGGCAAAAGATTTCAGATCTGATCCCAGTTCCCAAAATTTCCATGCACAACAAACCCCCATCATCTTGACACCTGCTAATTACCCTGCACAACAGTTGCACCTAATTGCACATTTATGGGTCGATGATGGAGAGCAAAACCTCAGTTCCAAGGTTTGTTTGTCTGCTTAAGGCTCTGTAAATTAATGTGTTCTGCATGAGGTGGATGGGGTTTGTCAAAAAGCTGCAGGAGGACTGTTCATTTTTGTATCCTGAGTGAAATAGGCAGTGGAAGGAGATTCCTACAGAGAAGTGCTAGAAAAATTCTGATTTCTAAGGAAGAATTGGAAGGAGAGATTTTTTTTTTTTCCTTAGCTTGCAGGAGTCTATCATTTCTGAAAGGTTCTGGCATTTGGGGAAGGTGCCTAATGACTGGAAAATTGCAAATATTCCAGGCAAGGGTGGGATGTGGGGGAGCACAGGCTGGGCAGGCTCGGGAGGGATCACCCAGAGGGGAATGAAAAGCTTTGGATGGCTCAGGAACCGAGCAGCTCCTGCCTGGGGACAGTGAAGTGCTCCCCGGACACTTCAGGGGCACAAATCCCACAGAAAAGGGGCTTCCCCTGTTCCCATCAGCTCTGGGGAGCCCTCTTGGGTTCACATTTTGGGCTGTGTGAGGATGAGCAGCTCCCAAAGTGCAGGGGAGGAGGAGGGAGATGTGTTTGTGGGGCTTGCAGAGGGGATTGCTGAGAGGGAGAGAACCTCTCTGCCGTGTTCCAGGTCAGCTGGCACTCACAGGATGTTTATTCAATTATTTTTACTGCTGTTATGTGAAGTGGTTTGGGAGGTATTTGTTGAATAAAAACCAGAGTTACTCTGCAGCATAAGTGAGCTACACACTGATATTCTCTTTACAGTAAGAGCTAAGTATTGAAACAACAACAACCAAAAAAAAACCATTTCTTAAGGTTTTCTTAGGTTTTCTTACCACTTTGTCTACTGCACATTTTTCCATCCAYGTCAGTTGCTTTCCATGTGCCTTGAGTATTCAATGCAAATTCTCCATTGTTTTTGCAATCTACCTTCCCAAGATAAAAATAACATAATATTATATTAATATATACTAATATATAACTTCTACAATTGTAATTTGTGTCAGGGTAGGACAATTCCAAGGCAGAAGGTCAAATTAGGAGTGGGCTAAATTTAGAAGTGCTAGCTAGCAGAAATCCTAGTTTGAGGAGAAGTAACTCAATGCATTCATTTGTCCTGTGTCGTCTCAAAGAAATGCAAAAAATGTAACACTTGGAGGACATTGTTTTGGGGAGAGAAAATCTCCACTCTTGTGCTTTCCCTCTGTCGTGATAAAAATTGTGGAAGTGGAACAGACAATAAAAACAGAGTAAACAAAATCTGAGCTGCTGGGGGAAAGCACAGCCTGTGCAAGCTCTCCCAAAATTCCAGACAGCAAAACCAATTTAAATCCAGCAGTTCCAAGTGGKAAGTTCAGACCCCKTCTAATGAGMAGAACTGCARTATGAAGAACCATGATGTTAAMAGCAAAAAGTATATTGAGGCAGTGWATGTTTAACTTAAWTMTTGTTTATTGAGCTGATTAAATGACTGTGTCAGACACTGTGGCTTAAAGCCAATAATATGTGAAATGGTCACTTTGAACATATTTTTTTTTCTATCTTCAAAGAATTCTCCATAACTTTTCCATTCCTAAACCGCTACTCAGCTAAACCCTTTCCCCAACAGCCCCCCTAAATCCAGATAAATATTAGCCAGCTCTCCCTTGATTTGAAAAGCCCATCCTGTTTGTGCCTTTTCCGATTTGTCAGAGCTGTGTCCTACCTTTGGCACTGCCCTTTTCCAAGGGCTTGGCCGAGGAGCTGTTTGTGCCAGAGGCACGGCCTTGGCCAGACTAATTCTGGGTACCYGAAAGGTCATGGCACAAAGAAACAGCAGGGGCAATTACTGCCACRACGGGAGGGTGCAGAAAATGCATCTGAACGCCCAGCAGGGCTCACTGCTGGCTCCTGAACTGGGAACTGAGTCCTGATCTCGGCAATAGAAGGGAAAGTGRTAATTAAGGCCTTTAATTTACTCCGAAATGTTAAAAGAAGTCTGACAGGGTAAACATCGGTTGTGACAAAAAGAGCRGGAGTCATGTGTTGGTGGAAAAGGTGGAGGTTTATGGAAAAGAGGGAGGTTTATGGGGAAAGGGAGGTTCACAGGGAGTTATTCATCCTCTGCTGGGCAGAAGTCCCATTGAAAACTCCAAGGGATATTATTATTTCCTCCCTTTTAGTCTCAGACTTGTGGGAGAAATAAACACACATACTTTGGGTGACTGATTCTGGTAATTAACAGGAACCTGAGCCTGCTAATAAAGCATTAGCAGAATGTGATTTTTTTTCCAGCAGTTTCATTTTTAATTCTCTATGAAGAGACATAACWGGCTGTACTAATTTAATCCAGAGAGTCTTTTCTTTTCCTGACCCGCCATGTCACAGAGGGTATAAAATTTGCCCAAAGAAAATATAATGCTGGGAGGCAGAGCAAGGTTTTTCTTCAAAATAAAGTTTCAAAACCTCAGAAGTGGAAAAATTTGTGCTTATACCATWAAAGCCTTTTTTCTCTTGAAATACCTCATCACCATCTTGTTAGAGTCAGAATGACCTCCTATCCTTTATCAGCAGAGTTCAGAAAAYATTTCAATTTAGCAGAAGCTTTTGAAATTTTGCTGTTGTTTCTTTTTCCATGTAATACTAAACCTTTGGATTCCTTTTGCAAAAGCAAAATTGCCAAAATGTCAGTGTTCTGCTCAAAGCCTGATTTTTTTTTTTTTTTTTAATTGGAGAAGATTTTCCATATTTGAGAATGGTGACAGTGGGACACAGTTTGTCCTTTGTAAAACTGAGGCTGGCTGTGAGTAATTGCCCATCTGTGGAAAACTGAGGAACTGGATCCAGGTTTTTCCATCCATTCCAGTGGGACTTCACTCCTCCTTGCACAGAACTTCCTCTGGGATGTTAATTTTGCATTCTGTTGACTCGAYTCACCTTACTAAAGGGTAAATCAGATTCCTTAATTTCTTTACACATTAAGCACAATGACATTGAGAAAGTCAATTATCTGTGTTACGTGTTTCCTTAACGAGGGCTTGCTCTGTCTCCTTGCTCAGGACAGGCTGCAGCTCTCTCCTGTGTCTGGGGGTTTTTGGTGAAACCTGGCTGGGTCAGTTGGGCACAGATCAGCCCCGTGGGCACCCCCTGATCCGGGGGTTCCAGGGCAGAGCTCTGGAGGGGTCAGGATGGCACCTGAGTGACCTTTTCACTTCTGGGAACTCCTGGAGGGGCTGGAGAGCAGGGAACAGAGCTGGGGAAGGGTCTGGAGCCCCAGGAGCGGCTGAGGGAGCTGGGAAAGGGGCTGAGCCTGGAGCAAAGG
>NW_026623544.1:152074-153862 GCF_030028575.1 Malurus melanocephalus
TTTTTTACCTCTACTTGTCTACAGCAACTTGGTTGAAATGACAGAATAATTAGAATTAATTAGTTAAGACTGGTGTAGCAAGCAATATATAATCCCTAATTGTGAGACAAAAGTGGCTGCTTCTGACACTTAATGTATTCCAGGCCCCTGAAGTGGAGCTGTAATGGTTCTTTTTAATGTTGCTGTGTTTTCACTGTGCTGGATATRTCTCTTTATGGCTTCCTTGTAGGTTTGAGACAATAAAAGCCCCGGTGCTAATGCAGGCAGAAGTCCTGGCAGGGGAGTTAAACTCAAAATGCAATTGTTGGTCCTAATGTGGGCTGAGAGGAGGTGGCCACTGAGAGCTGCCCCAGCCGCAGGACAGACAAAGGAAAAGGCTGCAATTCACACATTCTGCACACCTACACCTTCCAAAGAGGTACAACGGCTTTCCTGGGTGAAAAGGACCAGAATGGTATAAATTAAAGCATTGTTTCAGAGTTTGGTGGCTAAAAATGAAATGTAAACCAGACATGAGACCCGGGCTTTCCCTGAGCTGCTGCCCCGTGGGGTGGGTCTGGCTGCCAGCAATGTGTTTGTTAATTGTGCTGCTGCTGGGGCCCAAGGAGCTTCTCAGAGCCTGACACTCCTATTGAACATCTCAATTAAATCCCCTCTTGATGATGCAAAGGTACTCCAGAATGGCTTTCTGCATTATCTCATGGAAAGTTTCAAAGGTCTGCAGTTTTCTCTTCCTGCCATTCATCTTTCTGCAATGTACTGTTTATTCAGCTAGTGAYAGCATTTTCCTAACTATCAAGCTGCTTTCCAAATTCATTTCTGCCATTATTAGAACCTGGTGGTTTATAAATTTGTCTGTTAGTATAAAGCAAGTCAGTTTTTATTCACTTTCAAAAATAGCAAGTGGAGTGCTATGATATATTTTGGATATCAATAAGTTAAYTTCCATCCAGGTTTTTATTTCAGCTGAATGAGATAATATTTTCCTTTAATATTTAATTGTGTTAGCTGTGTGAAAACCCACTAGATCTCTGTGGCCATTGCTTAATAAATTGCACAAGTGTGAGAGYAGTGAACTACAAACATGACCCCGCAGAGGCTGCTCCGAGTCTGCTTCTCCCCCATTGAGTTAATGTGTGTTGATTACTGTGTTTAGGGCCATGAGGTGAAGGGAAAACATATCTAGAGAAGATCCAGACTGAACATCTGCCAGATGTATGAGCTTTGCAAGGGATGGAAATCTGCCTTTTCCGTTCCACACCCATCTGCAGGGCGCTGGAGAGGGGTCAGATTCAGCTGGTGGCAGTGTTCAGTGTCACCCTGTGCCTGGAGAGGAAATGCCTGGAGCTGGTGGCACCCAGACTCTGTAGGACCATCCTAAACTGGAGTTACAATGCTGTATGCCTTCAGTACAAATGGGGTATTCTGTTTGGGTTTATAAGAAATGTAATTTTGGGGAGATTTCTGTCCCCAGGTGACATGGTCATGTGATTATGGCTCACATTTCCCCACACCAAAGGCAGCACTAACTCAAGCTTTCATCCTGGYGTTCCTGGATTTGCCTCAAACCATTCCCCAGTGCGGATTTATGTTTTAGGAAGCAAATCTTCACTTAGGAAGGAATTGTTGCCTGCCAGGGTGGCAAAGCCCCAGCACAGAGAAGCTGTGGCTGCCYCTCCCAGAACTCCTGGSACCAGCTGTGCTCCYCAGCCRAGCTTTCCTTCCCACTCCGTCCCTTTTTGCAGGGTTCCAGGCACAGATCAGGAGCAGCACTGGGCTGGCTGGTGA
>NW_026623544.1:155198-164097 GCF_030028575.1 Malurus melanocephalus
AATTATTTATGTAAATTATTTAAATATGTGACTGGATATTGTCATCATGAATCAGTTCTCTCATGTGAGAACTGAAATTCTTTGTTTTCTGAGCATCATGATCTTTAAAATTTGCTTCCATTTCTGAAGCTTTRTGTGTTTTAGCTCTGCTGTTCCCATTCTGTTCCCACTGTAAACTGGTAGAGGGCAAGGGGAACGGCTTCCCAGTGCCAGAGGGCAGGGCCAGATGGGAGATTGGGAAGGAATTGTTCCCTGTTTGGGTGGGCAGGCCCTGGCACAGGGTGCCCAGAGAAGCTGTGGCTGCCCCTGGATCCCTGGCAGTGCCCAAGGCCAGGCTGGACATTGGGGCTGGGAGCAGCCTGGGACAGTGGGAGSKGTCCCTGMCATGGCTGGGGTAGATGTTGATTTTTAAGGTYTCTTTCAACCCCAACCACTCAGTGATTCAATGATTCCATTATTATCTTTGAATGCTACTTAATTATCTGTCTTTTGGGTCCTAAACCAACTTTTCCAAGCAATAATCCTTCCTTTTCTTCCTTTATATTTTCCCAGTTTTACCCCACCTCACAAACCAAACAGGAAATTCATTACTTAAGGAGCGTTTCAAGTTCTTGCAGGGCACCCCAGGTTCCCAGAGCTTGAACCTTTGGCTTGAACATTTTGGGAATTCTCTCTTTCCAAATTCCAGTGCTCTTTGTAGAACCAGAGTTATTCAGGTTRGGAAAGACCTTTCARATGGTTGRGTACARCCATTAAYTCAGCACTGCCAACCCCACCACTCTCCAGTGTCCCCAGTGTCACATCCCTGTGCCTTTAAATCCCTCCAGGAATGGTGACTCCAYCCCATYGTGAGCCAGGGCTGGACAGTGATGGTTGGAATCACCCAATTCCTTGGAAAACCTGGRGATTAATGGAATTGGAACCCTAATCCTGTGTCTGAGGATTTGTTTAAGGGAGCTGTGAAACAAGGCTTAGGAATGTCTTCAGATAAGTAATAGTACAGAGAAAAATAATTATCTTATCCATCAAAATTATGCTGGGAAAAGTTCTGTTGCCTTTCATTATTTCCACTGTCATTCCAAATGCTAATTTTTCAGTGAAATTTGGAGATTACTTTCCTGAAAAAGTCACAGAGAACTCTAATGTCACAAGTCAAAAAAATAGGAAAATCAATTCTCTTAACTGAAGCAAATGCTATGAACAAGTAATTGTAACAGCATTTTCTTCTTTCAACCTCATATCCACATATTGTRTACTGACATAAAAATAGATTACAGTATCTCTGAAATTAAAAATGGATCTGTATATCTATATTTCCCAAGATATTCTCATACTGTGCAGCATTTGATCAATTCTCACCCTCTTTTATGACTATTGATGGAACAACAAATTATTCAGAAATAACTGATCAGTGTTGAAATCTGTTCCCAGGCTTCTTATTGTATTCACATATTGTTTTCTAATTTATGATTGTGTTTTCTTATTTATTGTTCCAAAGCATAGACATGTTTATATCTCAAACTCATCAAGAAGTTCTTCAGGCACCATTATTCTCAAAAACCCTGCATAACCTTTAATAAATTCATGCTCTGTAGCAACAAAGGTGCTGCAACCTCTCCATTCTCATCCAGTCCTTTAAACAAATTGTGGGGCAATATCTCACYGGATGTTTTTAGCAGCATATTTTAAAAATTACAATGGAATAGTCCCAATTAGGTGGGAAATAATTAGTCTGGCAGAAAAGGTCTTTTCATTCTCTTCATCAGTGGTGTGAAGATAAGCATTTCCTTGTCTTCCATGTGAGTTTTCAGAAAGGCTTCAGGGAGAAATGTGAGGGGTGTTTGAAAGCACGAGGTTGGTGTCACCCCAAGAGTGTGCCCTGGGATTTATTTCCAGTYCATCCCCACACCATTTTTTAAAGTAGGGCGAGTGTGTTTATGGGATATAAACCCACCAGCTGTTTGCTGTGAAACCCTGCAACAAGTGCATTAAAGAGATTTTTGGAAATGTGCGTCTGCAGTCGCAGCTCTTTCATTAAAATGGCTGTTTCTAGGTAGGATATGGCTTAGCACAGCACTTTCCATATTAAAGATTTTAGGACAAGACTGTGCCATTACAGATATTAATCCATTTGTGCTCAAAGTAGGATTTTCTAGAATATCATTAATTATAGGCACAAGAGATACAGGAGCTAATGTTTTTGTAGTCCACTTCCAGTTTTAGATTTAATACTTTTTGATCTAAAAAAATCTTGGTTTGATTAAAAGAAGGTTTAAAGGCCAGACTGGCTTAACTTTTCTTCAACCTTGCCTTCCAAAGGCTAAATTCCCTGGTAAATATTATTTATTGCTGCTCCCTCACACCTCACTCCAGGACACCCATGTTCCAAAGCTTGTGCAGTTCACAGTTGTTCTGATCCTTCTAAATTAACCAATAAATGATCCTTCTTTCTGTGCAMATTTTTGGTGTGAGTTGTGCAGTCCAAGAAGAAAGGTGGAGTGGTTCAGATCCTGTAGAAAACACATCCYTGTCCCCAGGGTGGGAAGAAAGGGAAGGTTACACAGACAGAGAGTTCAGAAGTGCTGGATTTAAACTCACCTGAAATTCCACTAATAAAATGTTGAGCATTAAAATTTTTCATTTTAAAAAATTTAAATTGAGGGTTAAAATTTTTCACAGAATCACAGAATCRTTCAGGTTGGAGAAGAGCTCTCCAAGATGACCACGGGTTCCACAGAGCTGTTTGGAGAATTTTGACCCAGGGTTATGATGCTCTATGTATATACACTGATCTGTATTTCTATGTAAAATACACAAATCAATTTATAATATAGAGTTTTCTGTGCAGGGGACTGAACATTTCTGGTATATTTTCCAAAATTTCCCAGAATTTCCCAATTAACTTCTGTCTCCCAGCAGTACATGAAGGCATTTTATCAAAGCTACCTTCCCAGMAGTTTTTTCATTGCTGGTTTGTTGATTTCTCTGGATAAACCAGTAGTAGCTATTCATCTTGTGAATCCAGTTAAAAAAAAATAAATAAATAAATCTAAAACTGCCTGTTTAACCAAATCTTTAATTTTTTAGTTGAAAACAAAAACAAACCCTCAATTGTTCAACTGTGTTTCAGAATTACAACCTCTCAGTTCTGCTTCTCCCCATAAAAGTAGATGTGACATCAGGTACCCGAATGTGACATGCATTTGGTTCATGCCTTAAAGCAAATATCTGAGCAGAATTTCACAGAAAAAAATTTGTTTAATGCTACAGGAATGTTCCAGATTAACCTGTGTTTGATGAATTAATGTACCAGTTTAACCAGTGTTTGTGCAGAGACTGCTGAACAGGAAACAAATCGATTTAGGTTCATCTTGCCCAGGAAAGCACATCAAGAGGACTTCACCATGATGTGGAGCAATATGAYAGATTATCTCTGATGTCATCAAATTCACCCTTATAAACTCAGGGAAAATTGTTATATGAGAGCATTTAACAAATTCAGAAGGTGAAAGTACCTAAGGTACTGACAAAACTCCAACACAAGAACAACATCTGCAGTCCATCATCTGAGATTTGATCCTGCAGTAACAATAAAATCTGATTTCAGTGCCTGCTTAAGGTTGAGAAGGATGTTTTCTTATTAGAATCAAGTCAAAAACCAGGAACTATTTAAAAAAAATCTTATATACAGTGAGGAAAAAAAAAACAAAAAAACAACTATTTTGTATATGTTCTTATTTCTCTTTAAAGACAGCTGTTCCCACAACAGCCAAATAAAGTGCACATTATGTTGTCATGTCATGTGTTTTAAAGTGAATAGTAGCAATCATCCTCAAGGATGTGCTGGYATAATTGTATTTCTATTTTTAATGCATTTTTAATACATGATCTAATTTACATTTGTCTATAGATATGYAAATTTGCATTCCATACGCAAATATATCACTAAGGCTAACTCTAGTGCTGTAGGAACTGATCTGTGTGAGTGCTGAAGGAACTGTGACCCTGGATATCASAACCTGAATGTAATAGCTGAAATATTCCCTGTGCAATAAGGAATTCAAGCAAATGGAAGAAAAGCTCCTGTTTTGATGAGAGACTTAAAAGCTAAGAGTCTCTGAAATGCTCATGTGGAATTCTCACAGATTGTGCATCTGTGTGAGAACTCTCAAAGCAAAGAGCAAACACATTTTCCTTCGATTTTGAAGAAAACAGGCTGGGATACAGTCTTCAGTGTCTATRTAATTCTATGTAATTCCAATGCAATACCAAAACCAATTAAAAAAGAATAAAACAGTGAATAAACTGAGCAAATGTTGGCAGTGAGATGGAATCTCAGAGCTCTGCACCCTTGTTTTTTTTTTTCCTTCCACTGAGGGCCTGCTGCAGATCATGAAATTAGATCCTCATTTGATAAATCTCTGCAGATTTTCCAATTCCTGGATGTTCCAATTCCTTTGGAATTGTTCATCTGTCGTGTGAAGGAGTCACCKCAGCCTGGGGACAGTTTTGGTAGAGCCATGGGTGGGAACTCATTTGGGCACTGGGAACCGATTCAGCTCTGGCTGAAGAGCTGGGGGAGAGGAAACTCTTGTTTGGCACTCAGCCAGAGACAGGCTTGAGCAAACAGATCTTTCCAAACTTGTTAAAGGTAACTTAATGGGTTATTTTTACTTAAATGAACAGAAAATGTATATTTATCCCAAGAAAAGTTATGCTGAGACCAAAATTTACAGTTTACTTAACTGAGTGGTTTGGTGTAGAATTTATAGAGCAAGCCTCTGTTGGAAAAGGTTCTGTGTCCTCTGYAAAGGTGTGCCCTGGTGGAGTCTTCTGTTGATGAAAAGGTTAGTTTATCTCTTTTTAGGTAAATAAAAATTCTGTTTCTCAGTAGACTACACATTCTTTTTGCAGGCTTAACAAACTTTACCTTAAAATTTCAATGATTGCTAGATGGAGCTAAAGCAGATAGTTTAAGCTTCTGCTAACTGGTCTGGAGAGCAAAATAGACAAGATATTGGCCATTATTCCAATCACTGAGAAGTGCTCAGAGCTGCAGATGTTTTTTGACTAATCTGTCCTACCATGAGTTTTTGCAGAATAGAAAATATTTTGCAACTTTGAGTTCTTCAGGCCATGCTGCATCAATGCTTCCTCTAAATTCCAGGTTACTACACCCAAACAGTTTCCAGGCTGGTGAATTAACATGTGTTAAATCCAAGTTAAAATTCTGGTTGAGTATTCATCTTCATATAGAGCCATTTGGCATATTTTTGACACAGTCCTGCAACAGTTTAAATCTAGAATATTTATGAAAGCARCACTGACTAATTGAACAGAAAAGGTATATCTATCCTAGGAAAAGTTAAGGTGAGACCAAAATTTACAGTTTATTATGCCAGTTTGTGGCAAGGCCATAATGAAATTGCTCCTAAAGAAATTAAATAGAAAAATTTAAAAAACAGGTGATGAAAGAACCACAAACCACAGCAGAAAAATTATTTAAAGCATGAAACAAAGTCTTTGTGATAAGACAGTATCAGTACAAGTATTAGATTATTAGTACAAGTATTAGATTATCAGACAGAGAGTGGGATAGAATTTACTGGGACATTCAGGACCTCCTGCACCGAAAATGTTAATCAGAATAACTAATTCTATGCTTTACTGTAGAAGAACTGACAAGGGGGTCTGTGAATGGTACAGCAGAAAGGGTAGGARCAGATGAAAAACTGGAATACAGATGGCTCTTTAGCAAGAGCAGAAAAATCATAGTAATCCACATCAGACAGCCTAATTCGTGTGCTACAGAGGGCTGGAAAACACGGGGGGGATTTAATTCAACTCCTTTTGGCTCCAGTAGAGAAATAATAGTGATTCAACATCTTAATTGTGATGCCATCTGAGGTTTGGAGGTGAGATCCAATATCTCTGGGTGCTGCAGGAGGGTGGGTGGGGTTCCTGATCAGGTGTGGGGTGGGGACCCCAGAGCCCACCCGGGTGCCAGGCACTGCTCACAGCTCACACATTTCATTTCTGCTGAGCCAGGGTCTTCAGGGGCTCTGGGGGTACTGAGAACAAACAATTTTTAACTGCAGGAGCACAAAGAGATCCAACTTTGCGTGGGAATTGAGAGTGTTACAGCCATGCTGAAATCATGTGATCAAGAAGAGAAATTACCACAGGTTATCACCAAATATTTAGAGGCAAATGCACCTATTCATACAAATTTTAAACTGGCCAAGACTGCCAGCTTTAAATTGCACAATTTCAGAAACAGTCAGTTGTTTACACGAGCACTTTGGATGCCAATGCCAATGCTGAGCTTTTTAATTACCTTCAGARACATTTCCTATTATGCTTATTAAAATTTTAATCCATGCCTTGCTAACCCATCATATTCATTGATTTAATTATGACTACATGATATTTATTTACAGCCTGCAAAAAAAGTTACAATTATACCTATGAATATTTTTTATCCATGTTATTTTAAAGATTCTTCAGTTTAAACTTTGAGATCTTTCTACCACACTGTCACGGTCAGTGCCATAAAAGGTTTTCTAGCAAAAAAAAAAAATGCAAAAGCATCACTGGTGATCTCAAGTCACCATTCACAGCTGAGACTTGTCTTGGCTGGGAACCATCTCTCTGTTCTTTAAAATTAATTCTCAGCAGTGGTTTATGATCCTCTGGTTTTAGTTCTGTGCCAGACAGAAGAGCTTTAAGACAAAYCTTTCCAAGATTTTTCGCTGTGATCTACACCAACAAAGAGATTCCACTGCYTGAGCTGTACTCAAATTGTTTTCCTAACTCATCAGTAGAGCTCTGGTTTTTCCCACCTTATCTCAAGATTTTTGGAAATGTAGCAATGAGTGGAGCATCACAAATATTTAGAGATGCTCCTCATAAACATTTATCCATTTCCAAGTGGGGTTTAACTTCAAAAATGGATTTTTCATGTCATTATTCATCTTTTCCTTGAATTTATACTAAATAAAATCAATTAATTTGAATATTGACCAACACAGGCTTTTGCTGTAATTACAGCAGTCATGGGAAAAAAAATACTTTGGGTATCACAAAAATGAATCTGGGGTTAAATTTCTTAAACTTGGGTAATTTATTAMGTCCCAAGATAAAAGAATGCAGTGTGACTCAGCTGCTTCCACAGCTCAGTTWGAATTGTGAATATTCTCAGTGACCAAATTTGAGTCAGCGGGGATAGATGTTGTGTCTACAAAAGATTCTCCACACGATAAACAGAATCCTTCAGTAAAGACCTGGGATATGTCTACAAACAGAACTTTTAAAGGCCTCCCCTGCTGAATGCACTTTTCCCATCAGTATTTAGTCCCTATCTGCCCATGAGCAGCTTGAGCTTATACATCCCAGTGAAGTCATTAGTGCATAGGGGTAGAAGTTATGTTTGACCAGCCAAATTTGGATATTCTGCACCRAAATCAATTTGACCCAGGCTGGTAGGAGCCTCATATTCTGTATTATCTTCTGTTGTTTCAGTTACACGTTGAGAGAGAGGAGCAAAAGGACAGATAAACATGCCAGTAAAAGGAGACAAGGAAGCTATTATCCATCCTTTGCCTGTTTACACTGAATAAAATGGGAATTAGTATTCCAGGCTTGTGGCTCTACCTCTTGGCTCCTGGACTTTTAAATGCAGTTGCTAATAATCCCCGTGCATTCCTGCTGCTGACAGATATGCCACAATACTTTAATCAGCGCTGGCTACAAGGCTAATAAAGGTTACTAATAAAATCAAATTCTGTAGGGGCTCCCTCTTTTACAGGCAATATCAAGCCCTGTGAACTTTTAATGCCTCCTCTCTCCATTTAGATAGTCACGGCTCGCAGCCTGTATTAAAAATAGCAAGGAATGCTTATTCTGAAGTGTTTGAAAATATTGCAAATTACACTGTAGTATTGGCTCACTCCAAACTAATCTTATCCCTTCCTGACCTTTGCAGAAACACTTCTCTCTCATTTGGCAGCTTCATTTCCCTCCTTTCCCTCTGTCTTATTCCCCTGTCCTTTTACCTGTGGTTTATTTAGTCATCAGGACTGGGGGAGATGGGGCTGCTGATTTTAACTGTGTAGATGAGAGGGTTGTTGTGCTCACCCAGAAGCAAATACCTATTTCTCATTCCATTTCCATTGCAGCTTCATTTTCATCTCAATATTGTATTCCACAGCAGCTGCACAATACATTTCTTCTGAGGAAWGCAATGAATGTATTTACTCTTTTCTTTGCCACTGAATGGGGTTCTGTGGATTTTTCTATCTTTTATATTCCTGTTTGTTTTATTTTTAAAAATAGATAAATTTATAAATTCATCAGGAAGCTAAAAATAATTGCAACAGAAATTAACATTTSCAATAAAGGTCTTATTTTCAGCATTATATGGGTAGAATACATTTAATAAGCCCAGTAGAAAGCCAAAATCTTCTTACAGTGAAAGATGGATATATCTCGTTTTTTTTTAAGATCACCAAGTTTCTATCAGGTCTAATTCCTTCCTGATAGTTGATATAATTTTCCAGACTTCGTAGTGGAAATTGGATCTTTTTACAGTCATGAAGGAAAAATTGAAACTGGAGTGGTCTTGACAGAATGAGTGCATTTAACTACAGAGCCCCTATTTCATTTCAAACCACATAAAATAGAACCCCCAGACATTGATCTGCGCCACGGAGATGTTTCAGCTCACAGTCTCCGCTCACAGGACCGGGAGATATTGGATTTTTGTTTCCAGGCTCCATCCTAGCCCAGCAGTCAATGGGCTTCCCAGACTGCCATAAATCTGTGGCAAAAGCAGTCTGGCACTGCCAGACCCCATTACAGCGCTACTGCTGGGGTGGCCATGGGTTTAGGGACCCCAGTG
>NW_026623544.1:165677-167347 GCF_030028575.1 Malurus melanocephalus
CGTGTGTGTTTGTGTGTGGTCGGGGGTAATTTCACTTCCTGCCCTGCTTGGCTCAGAGAAGGAGGTCGACCTGCTGCCTGCAGAGGAGAGCTCGCCTGCTCTTTTCTGCAGAGTCCAGCATCTCTGCTCGTTGGTTCCTGTTTGCTGCACTATGATCTTTTCCCCTGTGCCTTGCCAGGAACCCCTGAGATTCCAGCTTCAGGGGGGAGCTCTGCTCCATCCCGTCTCGCAGCCGCGGGATTCTGCTCGTCTCTTTGCCGTCCTGGGTTTCTTGCTGTCCAGAGGAGCACCGAGATCGGCATTTCCCCTGTGAGTTTGCAGAGGAACTTTTCTTCATCCATCCCTGCTGTTCTGTGTCCACCACTGGTGATGCAGGAGATCTGAACCAGCCGGGACCCGCGCCACAGCGCCCCCTGCAGCCGGGGAGGAATCATCACACCCGCCCTGCCCGGTCGGGAGCCAACAGCGCCCCTGCCGGCTGGGACTGGAACTGCACCAAAGGGGAGGCTGTGTCTCTGTAAGGCTGTCACTGGGTTTGGGACTGGGCTGTTGTTGCTATTGTTATTGTTACTTGTTTTACTTTGTTATACATATTAGCGAAATCTGTTATTCCCTTTTACCCATATTCTTGCCTGAAAGCCCGTGATTTTCAAAGCTATAATAATTTGGAGGGAAGGGGGGGGGTCATATCCACCATTCCAAGGGGGGTCCCTGCCTTCATCAGCAAACACTTGTCTTTCAAACCAAGACAGCTCTGTGCTGTCCCAAACCCCAACCCTGTCTGTTTGGCTGTACCAAACCCCAACTCCAGTGTGTTGGGGAGCTCCTGCTGTGCCTGGGCTGTGCTCAGCAGGGTGGTTCAGGGAAATCAGGCTCGTTGATGTTCCTCTTTCCACATCCCTGGATTGGCCTGGATCGGCCTGGATCGGCCTCCACCCTCAGGGACAGCATTCAGGGTGCTCCCCATCAGCACAGGAACACTCCTGCTCAGGGGTCAGAGTGGGGATCCATAAAGTGGGGGTTGAGCTCTTCCTGCTCATCAGGACAGGATGGAAAAGGGCCCTGAGCCACCCCAGGAGCTCAGAACCAAAGCAGGACATTCCTGCTGCCTTTCAGGAGCCACATTTGGCAGGTCTCAGGTGAGATTCTACATCTTCCTGTTTCCTTTCAGGAGCACTGTTTGGCAGGTCTCAGGTGACATTTTACATTTTCCTGTTTCCTTTCAGGAGCCCCATTTGGCAGCTCTCAGGTCAGGTTTTCCATCTCACTGTGTGCTGTCCCCCAGGGGCAGGGAGGATTCTGTACCCCCTGAAAGGTCTGGCACAGCCTCTTTTCCTGACGAGATCTCTCTTCCCTCACAGGACACAAAATGCAGGCGGTGCTGCTCCCCTGAAGCCTCCTGCAGACTTTTCTGCCACATCCTGAGTTTTTCCCTGGGCATTCCAAGGTTTCCTCCAGATGAGCCAGCGATGCTCTGTGGGGTGAGCGAGCCCCGAGCATTCTGGACTGACCCTCCTGAAGGGCTGAACATCCCACCCTGGTGGCCACACAGACCTGGGCCTTAAGCTGAAATACTAGATATTAGAAAAAATATTTTTAAAACCTAAAAAATCAGCAGTAAACAACACAAATCAGGTATTTTTTGTTTTGTTTTTGTGGTTTTTTTTGTT
>NW_026623544.1:167508-177410 GCF_030028575.1 Malurus melanocephalus
TTTTTTAAATCTGGAATCTACTTCTTGCTGTTACTGCTCTCAGCTTCACCTTCACTGCTTCAGCCACTGTCCCCTCCCGCAGGCCAGAGGTAATGGATAATCACATCTAAGCAATGCATCTGAAAATCCTAAAGCYAAAACAAGCCTAACAAGCCACAAACTAAATGCTTATGTTAAATAAGTCATCAGGATGCTTTAAAGTTTAAATCTGTGCTCTATTCAAGGATTTTTGAGAGAGAAACAAGACCAAAATTCTTGATTACTGTATTTGTTCAGACTCTGTGTAAGTTGAGAACTAATTCTCTTTCTTTCATTTAAGATTAATGAAAAAAAAAATTGGATTAAGTTATTTTCTGTGAGGAGGACCAGCAAAGTGACTATTCTGCTTATGTCCTATTTTTAGGGCTAAAGAAGGAATCAAATGATGTTTAAGTTTCTGTGAAATTCGGTAGCAAAGGTTTGAGTTTTTTTCAGCAGAATAGCATAATTTAAAAAAAAACAAAAAAACAACTTATTTCCATATCCATGTATTACAGATGTTTAAAGATATTTCTAGAAGGACTACTTGCAAAAAAACAAGGTTATGTCCTTTTTTTTCCTTTCTTGCTGTTTTCAAAATGCTTTATTTTTTTTCTAATGGCTTTTACACTCTGTTCATAAAAGAAAATCACATACCATCAGTTAGCTGTGCAGAGCAAGCCTTGTGTTTTGTAATAATATGCCCAATTTGCTGTACTATTTTTGTAATCCTGCCAGTGTTTAAGACTTCGCCATTCATCACAAAGTCAAACCCAATTTTTTCACTGCTTGATTTCCTCACTAGCACTGCAATTAGCATGTCCTCAGTCCCATTCTTCCTTTTTGTCAGCAACTGCCAAGCCCACAGCGACTGTGGTGTTCTGGTGATACAAATATTAACAGTAAAGGATTTCAGGCATTCCAGGTGAAAATCCAGGATGCAGAAATAGAACAATTTTGACTTGCTGCAGTGCTGCCCTTTTGTTCTTATTTGACTCCAAGACAGTTCTTTCCACTGAGGAATCTTGTTTGGATTTCCTGCTTTCCCATCTGCTGSTGCAAAACTGATGTGCAGGGCACGAGTTCTGCTTGGTCCTCTTTTGTAGTGGGCTGGGAGGGTTTCAGTGTAAATATAAAAYTGGATTATGGCAACCCTGGGTTGCAATATTTGTTGAATAACAAAGCTATCACTTTTCCATTTTGTGTTATAAAAAATAGCATTTTCACMATTTGGCTACCAATGATTTTCTTGGATTCAACGACATCATTCGCAACAAGATTTAACATTCAAATTTGGTCACAGCTCAACCATAACTGCACCTTCTCTCTGAGAAAAGCAATGTTCTGGCTGAGATGTGGCCTGACTTGTGTATCCCACTTTTCATTTAGGGCATGTCTATGTCCCATCAGCACCAGATGGACCAATGTGAATTCATTCTGAATGTGAATGTGAATCTGAATGTGGGTTCAGATTTGGGATTTGTAATGTCTTGACCTGGGACCCTCTGCAGTTGAATAAATACCCGTGGCGTGGGGGTTGTGTGGTATTTCTAGAATAGCCTTGTCTCCTCTTTTTTTGTGATCYCCAGGTACTACTGAACTACRRCTAAACAACAGGAATAAAGTAGTTRMATTGTAGGTCTGAAATAAAGCTTTGCCATTTTTTAGCTGTCAGGAAACTCGTGTGGTTTCTGTACAGCAACTATGTGGTTGCTCAAACACTAAACAAGGAATGTTTTGCATCTTTCTAAAAGTTAATATAGTTTCAAAGCCATAGATGATCCTATTAATGTAAGATATTCATTAACAAAAGTGTTAAAGTTCTTGACTGTTAAAAAATATTTAGTAATTTATTCTTTTTTTTGTCAGTGTTCATTGCTTGAAAATTATTTTGATGCAACATGATAGCGTATCTTTTATTTTATTTTTTTTAATGTTTCTATATTTTCACTCCTGCTTTCAGTTATTCTTTCCCTTTCTGATGCACAGCAGTAGCCACAYATTTTCTCTGGCCACAATACCAAGCACTGTGACACAGGGCCATGTCTGTGAAGCCAAATGGTGCTAAGAGTTTACCCACATCAGGGGAATTTCAAGGCTTATTTCAGAGCAGTCTTCATTTGGTCCCGTGGATTTAATATTCATTAATGGCTGCATGTAATGCAGTCCAGGAAAGGAGCAGGAAGGAATCCAGTTTATCCTCCCCATGAGTGCTCCTGCAGTGAGTGATAAACCCCAGCAGATGGGATTCAGCGGTGCCATGGGAGTGAAACCAAAGCACTGGGCAATGCACAAAGTCCTGAGCGCTCAGGGCTGTCCCTGGGGGTTCTCAGCAGGTCTGGAATGCAGTCAGATTTGATCTTTGTGTTCAGTKTTACCTGTGTGCCACTCTAAAGCTCAGAAATGTAAACCAGTTCTCCAGCCAGGCTGAAGAGAGGCAGGCTCTGGGGTAGCCGAGGAGCACCCAGAGATGCTGGAGGAGGAGGAACAGCTCCCCAGACTGCTCTCCTTCCTGCTGTCACCCTGGGCAGCCACAGAAGCCCCTAATGAACCATGTGCCAGCTCTATCCCCTGTACCTGGCAGGAAGGGTGATCAGCCCCAGCAGGATGGGTGGGTCGGGTTGGTGGCACCAGGGCAGGGGCTCCGAGCTCTGTCCCCACAGATAAACCCCAAAGAGGCAGAACCAAAGGCAGCAGCAATCACTGTCAGCCTGTCAGAGCCCTGCCTGCACACACAACAACGAGATCCAAGGTGGTCAAAGCTGAGTGACCCAAAAAACTCCGCCTGAAATTGTCGTGCAGAGCCTGACAGTTATGGACAAGGCCTGCTCTAATGGAACAAAGCGAGCGCAGAGGGGAGAATGAAATGAACAGAAAATTACCATGTGAAGAATTTCTATCTGCTTCTGACACTTTCTTTTCCCAGGCAATTATTAACGTGTTTTTTAAAAGTCCATTAAAATTCCATTCAGATTAAGATGAACTGTAAGAACGGGAATAAGGGTAATGCATTGAAAGATCCTGTGTTGACAATCAGTTTTAGGCAGTAACCTTAATCAAGGTTAATGTCATTTCAGTGCCTCATCTCAGGTCCTCTTTTCATGTCTTAGGCAAGCCTGGCATTTTTATTCTTGTTTTTGTTGGTTTTTTTTCCCCCAAGTAATCTGTTTTATTCGTGATATGTGCTGCAGACTAATTATTCAGGTTTATCACATGTTTAAATAACTTCTGTGATGAAACTTCATAAAATATTTATTAAAAATGTAAAATACCCAAGATCTAAAAATATTTTTGCATGGTTTTATTTCAAAGCAACAATTCTTTATGTGGGCCTTCGTAGCAAATTCTCAGTAATTTAAGTGCTTGATTGTTTTGCTATAGAAAAGGCTACGGGAAGTTAATTCTATTTCTAGGAATCACAACAAATGGTTCATTTTTTTATTTTTTTTTTAATCTATCTCTGCGAGATCCCATTATGCTGTGCATGTCTGCATTAGCCTGTATTAATTCTGGCTCATTAGATGGGTTTATTACAGCGTGGTTTCCACCATAAGCCCCCTGGTTCAGCTGCATAATACATCCTACTTAGATCATCTCTTTGCCTGCACTGCTGTGCCCTCCTGACATTATTTATCCTGGTATCTTTAGTACTTTTACTGGCCACTGATACTCCCCAAATGCAGGGATAACCCAAATGTGTGGGGTTTAATCTTGTGGGTAAGGAGAGGGGGAAGTTTTCAAAGTTTTWAATTGTTGAAGGAAGATCAGGGTGTGAAATTTGCAGACCCCTTTTCTGGCAAAAATTCAAATCCTGCCTCGGAAATACTGATGTGACAAACTTTGTGGGATGAGTCATCCTAATTATGCAAGTGACCTCAGTGGCTGTGTCACATTGCATCCCAATTTAAGGAAAGATTAAAAGATTTGGTCATCAGGAGGGGAATAAAAATGKCTGCACATGATTGGGAATGCAGGGAGCACCGGGATGACATAATGGTGTAGTTTGGTATCTAAAGCAGACTTCAAGAAAATTTATTCTCCATATTTAGAAAATATTCACCATATTTTCTAGGAATGAAGGGGTGGATTTTGTTTACTCACGTTCACAGTGTGTGTGTTTTGGGAACAGCACCATCAAGTGGATGGAAAGACAGAGTTAGGTCACGTTTAGCTCCGTTTTCAAAGCATATAAATAAAGAATTTAAAAAAAAATAAAATATGCAATTATTTTTGCTTTAAAGAGGGCAAAAATTTATTCTCAGTCAGAATGGAAAACCTATGAATCTCCAGTGCTAATGCAATTAACATCATACTCACATCTCACTGAATTGTGCAGGTATTTACCATGTTCTGTGTTGGATGCAAGGTCTGAGGACTGACCAGGTTTTGTCCGCTCTGTTGGACCTGGCCAGAGCAGGGGGTCACAGGAGGAATTTTGGTAACTGCAGGGAAGTTTCACCCTGTGCAAAGGGGGATTTTCCAAGGTGATGTGCTGCAGGTGAAAGGCACCTTCCATCTCCCTCCAGTGATTCCTATTTTGACTGGCTGTTAATATTGATCACCTTGGAGCTGCGTGTTCTGTAGCATGGAATTCACCCCACAGGCTGAAAGGGGATGTGTTCCTGGGCAGATATGTCAGAAATGAGATTTTTTGGGGGCCTCAAGCCAGTGTGGGAGTGATRTGTGAGGCAAAAATATACAGATGGTCATAATCTCCTATATCCATCTGATTTATTCTTTTTTTAATCACAGTACATTCTGATTATAGCTTTGACTTTGCTCTGCCTTTGCTACTGTTTTCCACTGCGTATCAAAAAAAAACTTTTGTCTGTTCTAAAAAATATTAAGCAATGGTCTAAGCTGCTCATCTGCTAAAAGCTACCCATATTTATCCACCTCTGTTGTTTACTGTCATTAATAGCAATTGCATTTCACAATCTGACCTTGAAATGACAGTTTATGTGCATAAATTCTCTCTCCCTCTAACACACATAAACACATAGTATTCACGAATACCAACATTGCATCAAAAACCTCTAATTTAATACAGGAAAAATGCAAGTGTGAAGGAAKAATACTTAACAGTATTGGAAATGTTCATGCAAAATATATTTTTTAATTGATATATATTTTTAATTTTCATTTTTTCAAAATATTATCTGCATTTTTTCATTCCTCCCCAGCATAAAAAAAAAAAACGATCAGAAGCAACTGCACAGTGAGAACAGCAGGGTTGTGTGGTTGTGGTGCTGTTCCAGAAAAGAATAATAGCACAAACACCAGGAATTCTGTTTTCTAATAAAGGCAAATATGCAGTTGGCTCGCTGTAAAGGATTATTTGATGTACCTATAGGAAATATCTGGAGACCATTTGATGCAAAACTGTTGTGCCTCCCACTTGGTAGTTAATTTTAGGGATATGTTCTCTGTGCTCAGCTGAGGAGCTGCTCTCTGTTTTCCTTCTCCCCTGTGAGCAYGGAGGGCGTCACAGAAAATGGAGAAAGGATGTCCATCCTCAGGCAGCTGTGGATTTTGGGATGTGTGAATGCTGCCAGGGACATTACTCATTGAAACACCTGGGAATCCTTCAAGGGAAAAGGCACCACAGGTTAACTCCTGCTGGAATTCCTCAGCACATCCCAGTGCCCCTTCTCAGAGGAGGATGGATGGTGTTTCTSATGACAGTAATCACATCAGATCTCCTTCCCATTCAGGCTCTGATGGAAAGGAAGCACAGCTTGRAAGGGCTCAGGAGCTCTTTTGGCAGCTCTCTCTGGGGGAACATGCATTTTCCTTACCATAATGAGGACCATAAAGAAGAGAAATGATGTGGCCTGCTATAGATAGGGAGTCACATTACTGTAACTTGTCACCAGAATTAGAGTAGTTAGAAACTCCTATATTACAGCAGTGCTTGGTAACTCTTCTGCTGTTAAGAGCCAACTGTCAACATTTCTGTTATAAGCCCCATTTYTCAGTAGTTTATTACTCCTCTGGAAATTCCACTCAGGGTGAAGCTTGCTTTGGAAAGACTAAGTAAGGRAGTGATCCTTTGAAAATGAAATTGAAGGGAAAAGAGGAGAAACCTGAAATCCATGCATTCATTTCCCATTTTGTTTCCTTTACCTTAGAACAGTTGCTTTGGGGTTTGTATAAGGGACTTACAAATAGAGATTTCAGAGCTGATACAGGAGTTATTACTGCACAGTCAGAATCAGCCTCAGCTCCAGTGAACTGCTGCCAAAGAGCCACTAAATGTGTTCAGAAGGGGCGGACTCCTCTGGGACAGTCTGGTAACACTGAAAAAAACCCCACAAAATACAACCAAAGCTGTGCAAAATGAGATGATGGAGGGTGAGGGTGGGCAGCCCTGGCACAGGGTGCCCAGAGAAGCTGTGGCTGCCCCTGGATCCCTGGCAGTGSCCAAGGCCAGGCTGGACATTGGGGCTGGGAGCAGCCTGGGACAGTGGGAGCTGTCCCTGCCATGGCACGGGTGGCACTGGGTGGGCTTTAAAGTCCCCTCCAACCCAAACTGTTCCATGACTCAGTGAYTTTGAAGTCTGAGGAAAGTGTCATCCTGGCATTAGAGGGCAATGAAGGGGCTGCTTTTCCAACATGATATTGACCTAAAAACCTTCTTTATTCATTGGAGTTTTTGTTAAACTCTTCCAAGACCCTGACAGCAGCCTTGGTGCCACAGCCAAATTCCCCAAGTGGTTATTAGTACCAGCAGTGAGCGAGCAGTGCAAAAATAAATCTGTGAGTTTTCATCCAAATTTCCAAGCAAATTTATGGCTGTTTATCATGACCTTTTTGAATAAATCTCCAGAATCATCCTTGTATTCAAACTTTATTAGAAGGCCTGTTAAATGTCAAAGTTTCATGGTTTGCAAGATTTCATTTCTATTTKCAGTGGATCTTCTGGTGTCATTTGCAGCATCCCAGAATGGTTTGGTTGCAAAGGACCTTAAAGATTATCTGCTTCCAACCCTCTGCCACTGACAGTGAAAATGAACCATTATTGATGAGAACTCGATGATCTTAGAGGTCTTTTCCAACCTAATAATTCTAAGGTTGTGTGTGATTCAAGGGTGCTGTAATGCAGTATGACACATTTCAATAATCAGCAGTATAATTATGTGAGAAATATACAAATAAAGGAATGGAGGAAATAATAGCTGCATATTTTATTCATGTTAAAAATGAAAATGATGGGAAAGGGATCTCCAAGCTGTCCAGCTGTCTTGTGCTGTTGACCAGTCCTGATCCATTGCTGTTGCATTTTGGATTTCTGCCTTCCAGGCAGTAACACTTTTTTATTACCAGCAGTGCTGGTGAATGTTGGGATTATCTGAGATTCCCTGAATCAAACTGCTGGTGTCTTTTCACGGGGGATAAAAAGGCTGGTTGGATTTTGTGTCTACATCTGAATCCTGCAAATCCCCCTTCCACTGGGGGATGACACAACTCCCTGACAGGAGGAGGTAGCTGGGTCAGGGTCAGGCTCTTCTCCCAAATAACAARTGATGGGACAGGAGGAAACASTTTCAGATTGGCCAGGAGAGGTTTAGTTTGGATATCTGGAAAAATTTCTTCACCAGAACATTGTCAAGGACTGGCACAGGGTGCCCAGGGAAGTGCTGCAGTCCCTGGAGGGAATTCAAGACATGGAGATGTGGCACTTGGGGACATGGGACAGTGGTGGCCTTATATATATATTATATGTATTATATGTATATTATAGATGATTATATATATATATAAAATATAATATWTATATTATATATATACATTATATATTGTATATATGTATGTATATATATGTATGTGTGYATTTATTTCTGTACGTGTATATATATATAAATGTATATAGCAAGAATAGTGAGTTTTCATAGAAGATTTTCACTTCTTTTGTAATCTTCCACTTCTATAATCTTCACTTCTTTTATAACCTTCCCTCTTCTGGAACAAGGGTGCTATTCCTCCATCCTGGTTTCCCACAATTTCYGTCCCATGTGAGACATTTTCTTGTGGGCCCATCCATTTCTCTGGGTATAAAACCCAAACATAAAACTCCTTCCTTTTGCTGAACACAATTTCTCTGCCATTCCTGCAGCTGAACTTCCATCATTCCACTGGATSAAACAGATAATTTTTTCTGCATTTTCTATTTAATTAAATTACAGTGAAAATTAATGCAAGGTAAAAAAAGAACATGCAGCAACAAGATGAGCAATAATTATCATTRYGCAGTTTTATTCATATTTTATATTGTTGCTTGGCACTCATTGATTGTGCCTTGAGTCAAGAAACAGATGAATCCTCATCTCACATTTTTCCTCTCCTTATTTTTTATGATTCTCTGTTCTTTCCAGGGCAGTAAGTGGGAATAATTAATTGCTCAATTTCTTTGCTGGATATTCAAATAATTACTCACTGTATATGTGGCAGAACAAGTACCTCATCATCTGTACATTCTCTTAACTTTCATCTGTACATTTTCTTAACTTTCTTTTAGGGGGTGTGTGCTCATTATTGAGATAGACATGAAAGGTCAAAGGGTTTATTTTATTTTATTTTTTACCCCCATCTTAACTTTCACACAAAAAATTAAGGCTGTGAAACATGAGAGCAGATTATTTCCTCTGAGAATTAGGGAGCTAAGGGTATTTTACGATTTTCAAAATCAAATTTTCTTGCTTCCATGGCGTTATGACAACACAAGAYAATGGTTACTTGTTCTTCAAGGACCAGAATGTATTTAAAATCTCTTCCCCAGATTTCGTCCATAAACTAAAACTCTTTTTCCTTTCTGAAACAGCCTCTTAGGAATTTTGATTATTGCTGATACATTACCAATTGAACCAGAATAAAAATCGAAATTGYCATTAGCAAAGTCATTTCAGCCTCTGTTTTGATAAGCATTTTTTAGCGCTCCAGTTCTGACAAATGAAAACAACAGCACAGGTGGGAAAAAGCTTTTGATAAAACTCTTCTCACAAAGGGAGATGTTTTYGAACACACTTTTAATCAAATCAGAATCAACAATAATTTTTTTAATGACTTTGTGGTTTGAGTGATATATCAAAGTATGTAAAACAATAGTAATCTCTGACATGAGTAATAACAACTGCTTTAGGGAGGATAATTTACATTCTTCTGGGGAATGTGTAAATCCATGTGGAAAAATCTACAGAAAAATTAACCAAACAGGTTGTTCTAGCATGTCAGATAATCTCTATGAATGAAGTGCCTGCTTTCAAAGATAATTGCATCTATAAAGAAAAAAAAAAATACTTTTTTTTTCAATTTATAACAGATTTATACTCCTTGTTGAATGCTATGAGCAGACTCACATCTGTGAGAATATGTTTAAATGCATGCTACAATTCTAGGCAGGAATTTTATATATTTGTGTTGGGACCCTGAGCGTCTTGCAAACAAAAGGACTGAAATAAGTTTTCTTTTCCTATTTCTGCTGCCCCTGAATGGGGTAACGTTATCAGCAGAGATAATAACACCTTTAAATGGCTTGGAATTTATTTGGTTCTCAAAATCACAGGGGAAGATTGACAGCATCCCGAGCAGCAGCACTCASGGAGGACGTGGCTGCGCTATTGACAGAAGAGATTTTTCAGTAACAAAGGAGTTTCTGTGATTAAGTTCCCTGAAGCACACCCAGCCTGCYGTGGGCACTTGCTGGATATTGTCACCCTTCCGTGGCACACAAGAGCTTCCCTTTCTCCAGGAGCAGGATCAATAGGATTAGGGGATTTGCACTCAAAGCTTGCCTGTGGCTCCTTGTTAAACGAGTCGTGTGCTTTATAGCTGCCTTTGACTGGCTTCCTGCACTGGGCCCTGGTATTAATCACCCAAATAATATT
>NW_026623544.1:178182-189256 GCF_030028575.1 Malurus melanocephalus
GAGGAGTTTAGGAAAAAAAAAAAAAAAAAAAAAATGAGAAAAAAAAAAAAAAAAAGAGGCAGCTTACCTGGAGCTTTGCAATTGAATAGTTCATTACAGAGCTAATTAGATGAAGTGCTTGATCAGTGATGGGTAAAATATGTCAGAACTTATCTGAGCACTGGTTTAAGGAGAGGCTTATCCTTCTCCTGCGATGGAGCAGAAATAGACTCTGAAGCARAACGAGCTGCTCCTCAGGAGAATTTGGCTTAAGAAGTTCACTATTAAAGGCAGAAATTTAACTCAGGGTTATTGTTTTGAGCTGCATTAGTGGACAGGAATTAAGCTTTGTCAYACTGTCCATGGAAAGGAAAAAACACATAAAGGAGTCCAGGAGGACAAGGACTGTGTAGGGCAGTTCTGCTGAAACTCAGTGTGTGTAGATTTGAATATTTGGTACTTGAACAGAGACAGGTAATAGTGGCTGAAATTGCACTAGGAATGGACATTGGTGCTAGCTCAGTGAAAATAAATGTACTGGAAAAAGTGGGCATGAGAGAAATGCTGGGTATATCTACATCCTCAGCTATTTTATAGAGGACAAAAGGACAGAGCAGCCATTGAGAGCTGTGAGTTATCTGTCTGCTAAAGGATTAAACTTTCCCTGATGTTCCTGCTCTAGCAAACTGGAATGACTTCTGCAATGATACTGTTCTGCTGAAAAAGTGGTCAGCTAAAGAGAGGAAAAAACATTTTTCCTAAAATTGTCATGCAGACATTTGATGAGAATCTTTAGGGTTACTTTTTAAAGGACACAATCAATGATTTTGGAAATTCAAGATCATTTAAAAAAAAAATATATATATATATATTCACAGTTGAGTACAGATATTCATGCAGGGATTTATACAGAATAGATTGCAGAGAGCAAATTTCTGATTTATTCTTTTCTGATTTATTCCTTTCTGATTTATTCTGTGTTAGTTACCTCAAGCCCAAGTTGAATGGATGACTTCAGTTGTGCTACAACAGCAACAATGATGGTCAAATTAAAGTTTAGCACCATGAGAGAAGTAGTAATGATGGGAAGGGGTAAACAGGCAGTAACACTGATAATAATAAGACATTTTAAAAATTATTATAATACTTTCTTGGCAAAGAAAAAAAAAAATTGGGAAAAGAATAGAACTGATGAAATACATGTTGGCTCAACAGTACATGATTCAAAATGTGTTCCTAGGTCCAGATGTGAATAAGTAGAGATATAAAATTTCACTGYAGAAATTAGGAGGAAAAATAAGGAGAATATTAATCTTTAATATATGAGTAATAGCTAAAAAAGTTTGAGTTTGGATACACAAATTCATAGCCAAGTTTATCAACTGTTATAGCAAGAAAATCTATGGAACATATGATTTGATKATGGATCGTCTGGATGCATTTATCAAAGAGAAATCGTTGAAAAATGTTTTATAAATTCTTCTTTTGGAGAGCATTGAGAGGGAAAGCCCTCACTGTAATTTATCAGGGAATTTAGGAAATAATTTTATATATATAATGAAAATATTTAAAATACTATCTAATTCAACACAAAGTTACAAAGGACTAATAATTTAGTGAGGTCAGTAAATTATGAGCAGCTCAAGGATGCAGAGCTAGATCCTAGTGACAGAAGGCAAATAAGACACAAAGGCTTTGGGAATTAAAGGTCTAAATCCATGGCACAAAAGATCAGATTCCATAATTTCCATTACAAACAACTGGGAAGGAGAAATGTGTGGTAAGGCAAAGAAATGTGGTGAGGAAACAAATCCCAGGCAGGGTGGTCAATGCAAAGGGCAGGACAGTGACAACAGCCTGCTAAACAGGTCCCACATTATTGATGGAAAAGTTGAAAAATTTGATGCTGTAGTTGAGAGCAGCTTGGAAAAAGTTCAGGTGACAGTGCAAAAAGGAACCTAAAAATGAATGTTTGCAAAACTTTGGAAATGTAGAAAAAACTAACCTTCCTGTGAATTTAATGGGCATCTCTATTTTCTGCCTAACAGGTTTTTTAGCTCATAATCAGAAAATAACTCTTCATTTTGAGCTGTAGTATCCACCTAAAATAGGGAAGTGTTTGAAGGGTGAGAAACAAAACCAGCGATTTTTATTCTTTAAACTTGAAAACTTCTATTCTCTGAGTTATGATTGCTGCATTACTGTGTAAGCAACAGAACTAATTCAGAAAAGAAAAATAGATCTCATCTCAGTATAGATTTTTGCCTATCATTAATCTTTATTTAGTTTATTAATTTTTTTTAACAGAAATAAACAGCATTATACTTCTACGAAATAGTTTTCATGTTATTGTGGRAAGGGATTTTAAAGTAATAAATCGATAGAAGATAAAGTAAAGTAAAACATGAAAAATTCTTCTCGAAGTGTAGGCAAAACATAGCAGCACCAAACTTCTTCATTCTTCGATATTTTCAGTGAGTTGAAGTCAGTGATCATCACACACATTATAACAAAAGGAGAGAAGGAGCTCAAAYACCCATCTGAAGCCAATAATTTATAGGAGCATTCAGTGCCACCTTCTTGGTAAATCCAAACACAAAGAGCACCATGAAGGTTATTATTGATTTGCCATTTGTTGTTCTCAGATTAACTTCCTCTGTCTTCCCTTGGACAGTCCCSTTCCTGATGCACTTTGCTTTTGGTTTAAGTGGAATTTTTTTCTTTCCCATCGTGTCCTGACAGATGTGTAAGAGAGCAAAAAAAGGAATTTAATCTGAGCCACTTCTGTCTCCTGTGCTAAGGAAGAGAAGCGCCAACATGAATAGGTTTTTTCATGTTATTCCTATTCCTATTAATGAATAGGTTTTTTTTTTTTTTTTTTTTCCCCATTGTTGGACCATTTCTTGAAAAATTTTCATATATAAGCAGAGAGATAATTTAAAAAACAAACTCTGTGATTAATCTTCTTAGGATAATAATCTTCTGAGTTTCCAGGTCTCTTCTGTTTAACATTTGAGCAGRAGCACTCCAAACTGCTTTTTGGCCCTCTACATTTTGATATTTATTTTCTGTAGCTGTCACCATTTTCCCACTAATTCTACCACAGCCTAACATTTGTTAATGCTTGTGTCCATCTAAAATACTGTAAAATGTTTGCTAAAAGATGGTTTACTCCTGACAAAATATGATTATATTTTTTCTTAAAAGAATATTGCCTCTCTGTCCATTTCATTTACTTAATGACTTCAGGATGTTCTAATATCTCAGGCATCATTTTATATTGCAAAAGCAATTTGTGCTCCTGAGAGACCATCCTGAACGAACACGAGGAATGGAAAASAACCAACTCAAACATTAATTCAGTTCCTGAGAAATCCAGTCTTGAAATCCCAGATATTTCTCTCCATCCCTTCATYAGCAAACAGAGTTCTCACAGCAGTTGAGTAGGCAGCTTTTGCCCATAGCCATTTTACAGCTTTAAATGTTCATGTTACTAAAAGCTCCTTTAATAAATTAATATATTAATTAATTAATTAATAGGATGTTCAAGCTAGATTTCAGTACCCAAGTAAATTATGAGCCTTTTCATCCACTTCCACTTAAAATGTTTTAAAATCTAGGACTTGTCASCTTTGTCCCCAGTCATTTTACTGAAGCTCCTTATCTAAATCTTATTATTGCYATTTCATCAGGGTTGTTTTCTCTCATCCTAAATGCATTCTCTCTTTATATTCATCCCTTTTTTCAGCGTTCCTGGGATAGATCTGAAGAGTTGAGGGTGTAGCAAGGAAGGTTTTGTTCACATTTTCAGTGGAAGTTGTGCTCAACATCAAACAGAAAAGAAAATATCTATAATTACCAAGAAAGAGTTGTAGATATTTTGCTTATAAATCGTAATTCCATGCTTTTAAGGACTTCTGGTTCTAGGTGAGGAYGTGAGCTTTAGAACTTTCAAAACCATAATTATACTAGAAATTCTGAAAGCAACTTCTGTTTGATACGACATTTTATATTGGATTTGAAGTGCTTTTTGTGAGGATTAGTGCTAAACATGCAAACAAACAAGCAATATCTCCTACCCTTCCATTTTATTTTGTAATTATTTTTGGAGCAACAACAAAAAAAAGGTTTCTTTTTTTACTTTACACAAAAAAAATCATTGCATTAATCATGGTGCAGAAATTCCCACAAGGTGTGACACCTGTGAGGAACAAGAGAAACACCCAAAAGCTGCAGAAATGCAGTCCTCTGTTATAAAATAAATAAATCTATAAGTACACAAGTACCAATTATTCTCAGGAAAAAGCATTTCTGCCATCCAGCTCTTGCCATCCACCTGAGCTTCAGAGTGGCAGTGAAAGAGCAGAAATAAATCACCACAACAACCTTTGGCTGAGACAATTAGCAGGCTGGCCATGACTCATTGACTGGGGTGAGATAATTAATTTTTATTAGAGGCAGGGGATTTCATACAAAACAAGAATAGCATTGCAACTGAGTGGATGGACTCAGTTTTTCTGTGACTAGAAGAAGARTTCTAGTGAATGCAATGATTTTTAAATACTTTTTTTGTTTTTATAAGTGTATAAGGGAAGCACAGTCACAGGATCGTGGAATGGTTTGGAGTGGAAGGAACCTTCCAGATCCTCCTATTCCAATGCCCTGTTGTGGGCAGGGACGCTTTTCACAGGATCAGGTTGCTCAGAGCTCCATCCAACCTGCCCCTGAATCCTTCCAGCTGTCCATGGTACTCTTTTATTTTATACACTCACCCCTATATTTATATTTATTTATGTACACTTATGTATACACACACACACTAACATTAACAGATACTTATGGAATGAAAAATCAAAGGGCTCATGGCTTCACTGACCCCCAGGCAGAAATCCCATAAACCTTTTGGAGCTATAGGATTTCACCCCACAAATATAAATCCTCCAATCCCTATTTGATTTTCACTGGCACGTTTTGCCTTGTTACTGAACTATGGAACATTACAAAGATGAAACACCAAAAATCACCTTCTGCTCCATCATCAGAGAGTCAGAGATGATGTTCAGATGTGYCACAAGCAGCAACACAAGCTCCATGCCCTCCCAGGTCTCAGAAGCAGTGATGGAAGGGMACACAAAATGTCCCACATTTTCCAAATTGAGCTGGCCCTGGTAAAACACACAGCGTGAGGAATTTTAGTTTGAAGCAGACTCCATTGGTGTCACCTACTTGTTGGGAATATTTGTTGTTAGATCTACCATCAAGTGCAGTACCCAGCTATTTTTGTATTTCTACCAGGGAAAATGTGATTATCACAGTAATTATGGCATAAAAACCTTTAAAATTTATATACTTTTACAACTTCTGTAATCATCTGAAAGGGCATTTTCTTCGAGCCAAAGCAGAGTCAAACTCACTGTGTTATATTCTGGGATAGACCTTAATGTTCCAGGGCTTTTTTTTTTTTTCTTTTTTAATGTTGTTACTTTAATATTAAGAAAAAAATTCAAATAATGCTGTTTGGGATATGTCCACCTCAATCCCACCCACACATCCAGCAGAAGCTCCAAACAAATTAGATTAACATTAAAAAAAAAAACAAAAATACCAAAACAAAACAAAAAAAAAATCTACTTTAAAATCTACTTTAAAAAAATATACTGGAATCTAACAGAGTTATAGAATAATTTATGGAGAAGGCAGTAGTTACCAGGCTCTTATGCATTTGAGCAGCTAATTATTAGTTATCTGTAAAATTGGGAAACACTTTGACTATTTGTAACTATTTAACTCATGAAGTTATGTTCTTAARTAGCATCAAAAGTAGAACTTGTCCATTTTTTTCTCGTCACTATTTAATATCTGATACAGATAAGACCTTTCTCTACAGAATTAATGCAGTTTCACTAACAGACATTTATCTATACCATATGTTAGACAAATAGTAAAATGCTGCTCTATTTCTATTTCTTCCCCAAGGGTAGCCAATTTAAAAATTTATTCTCCACCTTCCTTTATTGTGTTCATACTAAAAAAACACTTCTGACTTATTTTTCTTCCTACTSGATTCAACCCAATCAGTGTCCATACACCCATGCCATCAGATCTCAAAAACTGTGCAAGATGGACAAAATATCTGTTATATCTCAGTTAAGATATCAGAAAACCTTTCTTTTTCAAACATTATCAAGACTAAATTATATAGAGGGAGAAGTCTTTACTTCCACCGTAATATTCACCCCTGAAGAAAAAATAAAAAAAGGATTCTTAAAGTTTTATCAATAATATCAAAGAGCTTTTCAAGGCAATTGAATACTTAGGAGTTGTGCACTGTTTCCCCACAGTGATTGCTAGAGCTAATTAATGACATTAACAGGACAGTTGCTAATTTTCCTCACACAAAGTTGTGGTGAGTGTCCCCCTGGCTCCACATTTTCATGGCCCACAGTAACCAGGGAATATTGCACTGGTGTCCCATTTCATCCCTCCTTTGACCCTGTGCTGGGGGACTGGGGAGGGTGCCCTGTGCCCACCCAGCAGCTCTGCATTCCCTCATATCTACCAGACAGAGACAAACAGCCCCCAGGAAAGMTTGCAGGGAAGGCTAAGGACAGAGAGACCCCTTGCAATTACCTTCACAGGAAAAACAGCCTCGTGGACATTTAATTTATTACTCATTAAAGCAGGTTTGGATGGTGAGATGCGGAAAACCAAAACCACCTCCTTTTCCCGGGTTCTATTCCAGCCCTGCATTTTCACCAGGGATGGCCAAGAGGGGCTGTGGTCACTCCAGGGTCACTGCTGCCTCCTCCTGTGTTTTTCCCCTGCCCCAGCACAATCCTCAGTGTGCTGCAGTCCTTTGGGATAAACCTGCTCTGATCTGGGCTGGACACTTCCCCCTCTTTGGGGTGTGTGACCAGCAGGGAAACATGGTACCAGGATAATCCCCTGAACAGGCTGCAGGGAATGCCCACCCCAGCACACCCCCCTGCCCCTGATTCCCCCCTCAGTGCCCTCAAAGCTGTTTATTTCCTCTCTTTTTGAGCACTTTCCAACTTCTCTCCAATGCATTTTCCCAGAGACATAACTGCCTTTGTTTATGTCCCAGCTGTGACACCTCCATGGTGTCATCGGATGGATGTCATGGATGCTGCTATTTCTCCTGAAAACACCAGGGAAAGTTGTTAAATATTTTGGGGAAGCTTMAAATTCCTCTGGTACATCAAATCATCTGTAGCTTGGAGGTTTTTGAAGGCTAWAACTTGTGGTTTAAAAACTTGTGGTTTAATTCTTGTGAAATTGTGATTTCAGTCTGTGTTGGTGCTGCTGTGTCCTGCTGGAGATTTGATGAATAGGAAGAAGCAGGGTTTGTTTTGTGAGTAGTACTTCATGATTTTATCAATTTATGTATTTTCAGTTTCAAAAGGATTTGAAAGCAACGTTGCATGGTGGTGTTTTATTAAATTACAGTCCCTTGGCAATGTTTTTACACAAGTGCTGATTTCACCTGGTATCTGCAGCAGGGCTGGTGGCCAGGATTCAGCAGTGAGCAGTTCCAGGTGTGGGAAAGCTTTGTTAGGCAATTTCTCACCTGAGGAGGGGCCTGGGCTGCCAGATAACAATGCAGCTGAGACATTTGCTTGTCTGCTTTCAGGAGAGAATATATTATGTTGGGACCAAAATGGTCCTTTTTTTTTTTTTTTTTTAATTTTTCCACTGGCTGTTTTCAGTTCTAATGTGGTTCTCCACGTAACATTTGCCTTGTTATTCTCCTCCCCCCTCACTAAATTTCTCGGCAGTGTCCTTAATTGCCTCCTGACATTACTGGTGTGGCCCYTCACACACTCCTATAGGCAGCATGGCTCATGGAGCTTAATGAGACTAAGTTGATTAAATTAATCCTAGTAATTAACAAACTTGCTGCTTACTTCTCAGTTGTCTAATTTGTGACACTCTCSGCAATTGGCTTCCACTGGAAGCTGAATTGCATCTGAAAAGCTCATAAAAGTAAAAAATAAATTCATCTTCATTAGAATTATGGTGTTGAATTTAAAACATTTTGCTGATGCTGATTGATTTAGAAATGTGGGGTTTTTTTCCCCAAGGAAAAGAAACCAATAAGGAGAGAATTCAGTACAGGAGCTTTTCTTTCTACACACCTGTGTCTAAAATAGGTTTTGGATACAATTCCCTGAGTCCTTCTGATCCATTAGAATACAGCTTTGGGCTCTATGGGAAGAGCAAGTGGAGAGGGTGGGAGGCAATCCATAATTCCATCATTAATGTGATCACTACTAAAGGCAGCAGAAAATCTCAATTCTGTCCTGTCTGGAGCTTAGACTAAACTTGTACCACATCTGCAGCTTTCTCCTCAAAGTAAATGCTGGAAAAACATCCCGAAAAATTCCTAAAAATAGTTGTTTTTGTTTTTTTTTCTTTTTTCTCTTCTCTCATACATGTCATATTGCAGTGTTTGGGCTGGCTGCTGCCAAAGCCAATTTCTTCCTGCTAAACTTCACCTCCTGACACTGAGACACCCAAATATCTGTTCTGAGAGCTGTGGGTCCCACCTGCAATCACCTGGGGTGCCCTGAGCATCTGCTCCTGAAAACGTGGGGCTGTGCAGAAATGACAAATTCATGGAACAGGAAAGCAGTGGGGACAGGAGGGTGCTGGCCAGGACTGCCCTGCTCAAGGAGTTGATGGTGCAGAGAGAGGATTCCCCATCCAGAGCRCCAGGCAGGAGGAGTAGGAGTGATAATTTCACTTTGTATGGAAACATAACACTAAACAAATTAAACAACCCTCTGTTCTCTGCATAAAACAACTTTTCCAAMGTTTAGGTTCTAAACTAAAGATTGTTTGTCCAATCTCCTGGTTCCAAAATAAAAAAAACAGCTTTAACTGCAGGATAAGCAAGGCTAAGGAGATTTGTCTGATTATACAATGGCAGAGAAGTTCGGGTGATTCACTCTTGCAGAYGTGAATTTATTTTTAATTTTCCTGTTGGGTGAATGATTAACTATTTTGACTGTTCCAGCATTACTACAATTAGTGTTTGTCCATGGAGTAGATTCATGGTGCTTTTAGGCAGGTGATTTAAATCACCTGACCTAAAATCTTTAGAAGTGGCTGAATCTTGCTGGATTTCCAACTTTATGGGTTTGCAAATCAACAGTCTGCCTGTGAAGGGAAAGAGTGGTTTTCTCTCTTGAACCTGATTTAATTCAGCTTTTCCCAGGGGGATTCTGCTAATGATGATCTAATTCAAACCAGGATGCCTGGCTCTGAGGAAGGCTGTTTTTCTGTTTAAAGACCAACAGGAGGGAAGGCTCTGAGGCAGAGAGAGGCTGAAAGCAGTGTAGATCAAATTAAAAAAACAAAACTTCTTCAAGGAAACACTTCTTCCTAAAACACTGGAGAAGTACATTTAATGCCACACACATTTGGGTTGAAGAGACCTCCAAGGTCAAAGAGTCCCAGCTGTGCCCGATGCCCACCTTGTCCCCAGCCCAGAGCTCTGAGTGCCACCTCCAGCCCTTCCTTGGGCCCCTCCAGGGATGGGCACTGCAAACCTCCCTGGGCAGCCCCTGCCAAGGCCTGAGCACCCTTTCCATGGGGAAATTATTCCCTAAATGTGGGGAAAAGAAAAAAAAAAATACCTGAAACATATAACCAACTGACTCTTTTCCCCAACAAACTGTTGTGTTATGGGATCTCCTCCTTCCAGCTGGGCTTTTATGGCTTTTGATTTCAGTAGTTGAGAGGCATCACACCTTCCCAATTTCCTTGATTAGCTGCAGTTAGAAGGTTCTGAGTGTRTTTCTGTTTGTAATCTTGTATGATTAACTTCAGGCAAAATGTTTATTTTTAGTGTTTGAGTAACCGATATCAAAATTATTCTTTCATTGTTAGCACTCATCCAGGTGCTTTCCTTACTTTAAAATAATGAAGTGGTTTGAAAAAAAAACAAAAACCCTCAAACCCTTTGTGTGTGAACATGTTCTGCATTTCTGATTTCCTACTTAAGGGAAAAAGAAAAATACTAAACAGAAGCAATCCTCACATTTTAAACTTTGAAGTCCTGGTTGAAATTTTGTAGCTAAAATTTATCTCAGTGGTTTTGAGTATTCTCCTAGGCAATAACATTCTATTTTTAATTTTTAATTTCTAATATTCACAATATTTTATTTATTTCTTTTTAAATTTATAAGTCCTGAAGAAAAAATAGTGAGTACAGTGGTAAATGTAAAGGGAAGTGAGAAAGCAACAGCAGTGAAAGCATTTCAGACCCAACTTCAGTTATTTCAGTAGTAGAAATTTAATAAAATGTGTGAGATATCCAGGCTACTTCAGAATGAAGAGATGTAATTTAAATGATTTGGAGGCAAATGAATTTAAATTATCTTGGTATAAATTCTGTGTATGAAAAGTCAGATCATTATAGTTTTTCGGGTTTTTTAATGCAAAATAAGGGAATAACTGAAGGGACAATAGAAAATTCATTTTATGTTACTTGGWGAAATGTAACTTGGTACCAGTTTTGAGAAGTATTGTGGAGCAAATAAAATTGCAAATAAAATAATGCAAGAATTAGCTTGCCACTGGAATTTTGCTGTGACCACTGTGCAAGAAAGAGAGAGCTACTGAGGGAAGCAGAGCAATGTTGTAGCTGCTCTGAGAAACGAAGTGTCTGTGTTTCCTTTTACCCTGCTTTTGTGACTTTTGTGTTTTGATAGAGCTGATACCTTAATAACTGATGGATAAACCATGATAACAGTTAAATAGAAGAGTGAAATTAGCATCAGCCTTTTAATCTGGATGATTGGYTTAAGACTAAGTCATTGAAATCATAGCTGGTAAAAGTAATTTATTCTGTAATGAAGTCTGTAATCAATAACAATAAGGGATTTTGTGAAGTCATTCTTTTCTGGAGGAAAGTGTGTTTAAATCCACTTTTTTTTTCCTTTTAAGATCTATTCATTGCTTTTCATGTTCTTTACACAAAGTYCATACTTTGTGCAAGTTCACAAACAAGAATCCAGCTTTCAGTTAAGTGGCAGATTTAGAGGTCTGGGGAATAAAATCTGTGGCTTCA
>NW_026623544.1:189862-192247 GCF_030028575.1 Malurus melanocephalus
TTGTACCTATCCTGAAAGCTATTGAAAATGTGAAGAATTCAGAAAAATCTCATTTGTATTATGAGTTTGTCCCACAAGAYCTTTGACTTCTGGAATCTGGTGTCATTCTGTGCAGTGAGAGCTGCACCCAGTGCCACCCCAGCCATGGCAGGGACAGCTCCCACTGTCCCAGGCTGCTCCCAGCCCCAATGTCCAGCCTGGCCTTGGGCACTGCCAGGGATCCAGGGGCAGCCACAGCTTCTCTGGGCACCCTGTGCCAGGGCCTGCCCACCCAAACAGGGAACAATTCCTTCCCAATCTCCCATCTGGCCCTGCCCTCTGGCACTGGGAAGCCATTCCCTGGCTCCTGTCTCTCCATCCCTTGTCCCCAGCCCCTCTCCAGCTCTCCTGGAGCCCTTTCAGGCACTGGAAGCAGCTCTAAGGTTTCCCAGGAGCCTTCTCCTGTCCAGACTCTCTTCTCCAATTGTAAATTTGGAGTATGAAGTGCATGAAGTCTCATATACTTTCTTACTRGTTGAGAAACAGGAATTTATTTCATATTTCTTACACATTTAACCACATTCCAAAACACCCCTTTATACTCTGTGTGGTTTTTTTCAGTGCCATGATTCCTTAATCCTGATTTTTTTATTTTTTTTTTGTACAATCACAATATCTGCTGGGAGTTCATCTTCTCTCAGGTTAATCCTGCAAAGCAAAGTCTGTCTTGTGCTTCTAAAAGCAACAGAAGTTGAAAATTGATTCTTTGCGTTGTTTCAAATTTTCCCTGCTCCTTTAGAGAAAGATGTTTACACCAATATTGAAATGTCTTTGTAGCCTTCACATTTCTGTTGTCTCTTGAAACCTCACATGCTCAGCTGTTGCTGGATAAATGTAATATTGCTGCAGTGTTCCCCAGCTGTCAAACCCAGGCATTCATTCATGATTCAYATTTTCTGTTTGTGGACACTGGATGTTGATCTATCATTCAACACCTTTTCTTTATGCTGGTCCTGTCTGGAAACAGATGTTAAGTCTTGTTGATTTAATCCWGTGCCCCCCTTCCCCAGTGGATTTAGATAACACATCAAAGGCAAAATGGTGATCAGGAGAAGCAACAAAAAGCCTGAATTTCTGCTGATTTCTGTATTTGTGCTTTTTCTGTGCTGAATTTCAGGTTAAGGCACGTTGYACCAGCCTTTCATCCCTCTGAGCGTTAGAGGAAGATCACCATTATGTGCTGTCATAAAACCTTTTTTTAAAGGCAAATCTTTCAACATATTTGAGATAGAAGAACAGAACAAAACAGTACAAGCTATTCTCCAAGTTCTAAATGAATCCAGCTGCCAAAACAAAGCTGATGGCAAAATTGAAGCACTCAAAAAGGCAGCGAGGAGCACTGGAAACAACACAAARCTCCTTCAGAAGGTGGAGATATTTTTAGTTTGGGTGGTGACGTTAGAGAGAGCCTTTGGTTGCTGCTGTGATTGTTCTGACAGGTTTCTAATCAGTGGGAAATATTTTGTGCATATTAAGAGCTTACAGAAAGTGGACAACACGAGCGTGTTTTATTCTTTTCTGCTTGCGAGCATTTTCAAGCTTGGTTGGGATTTTTGGGTATTTGGATCACTTGGGAGTGATTGAGTTCATGGTTTGATTTCTACCCTCTGCCAGCAGACTGGTTTGTACAGGTTTGGAGTCTGCAAACAACTTTCTGTAGCTGCTCTGTGGGGCTCAGAGTAATTTACCCCGTGGCTCAGCCTTGGCATAAGAATGCCCATGTGATTTGCTGACCTTTATCTYGTACCTCAGCACCAGACCCTTTTTTTTCCCCTTATCTTGCTTCATGTCTCTGTGGAATGTATATTTTTTTGGCAAGGTGAATGAGGCTCTGTAGTGCTAAAACACACAAAGATTGCAGAGTGTTCTCTTTTCCCAAGAATAATTTGTCTTTGTATATATTTGTATTTTTATCTGAAAAAGGCATATAGAGAAAGAATCATTTATTTCTAGAATCATTTATTTCTTGCATTAAAGGATGAACAAAGCAAACAAGTGGAAAAGGAGCTGAGATATGGCCAAGTATGATGTTACTCCTTTCTCTTGTTATCTGAATTGGTGTTTCCTCTGAGAGAAGATTATTCCATCCACAGCCCAATGCCGTTCTCCAAGACTGGATTTTTTGAGGAATTCAAGTAGGTTTTTGTGCTTTTGCTTGTTACACAAAGGTAACAACTAATCCAGTTAATCAATGTGTGCTATACTTTGAGAAGGACTCGGAGACGAAATTTTTAGATGCATTTTTGATGTAAAGACTTGTAGGGTTTTTTTGTTTGTTTGTTTTTCTTTTTTATTTTTGTTTGGTCTTTTTTATTTTGTTTGGGGTTTTTGTTTTTGTTTTTGTTT
>NW_026623544.1:192676-198163 GCF_030028575.1 Malurus melanocephalus
AGTGATTATTGCTTAATGATCGCTGTTGACGTCCAGGAACAATAGAATTCCAGTCAGGTTCAGAATTCAGCACAAACCCCCATACCCTGTGATGCTGGAACTTGCACACTGAGGAGTTATTGCCGCCRCAGTTTTCAGCTGCTCATTTGTGTGAACGGTCTCTCGCTGGTCTGTAACCAATTTCTTCATCTCTTAATGCAGAATGGAAGCAGTAACAGTAATGTTCATGCGATACTTGGGGATAAATTGAAAGAGCAGCGCCAGCAGGGGCTACTCTGCACTCGGCTGGCACTCTTTGAGCCTGGAAAGTGACAATTTCTTTGTCCTAGATTGCGTTTCCAGCAGGAGAGAACGCTCCAGCTCCGTGACACAGTTCCCTCTCTCCGAAGAACGCGTGTTCTGCCCTGTTTGTGTCTGAGAGGGGATGTGATTTATGCCACCAGCAGTTGGTTTCAGCACCACACAACAGCTCTTTTACAGGGAGTCAGATTATTTACGTGCTGTGCTAGTGATGCCTATATCTCAGCCTGGTGACTTCTGCTCCGATTTATGTCACTGCAGAAAGCATCTGCTTGTTCTTTCAGCTCGCTGACAGTTCAGGTTTGGGTTTCACACTCTGCTTGTGCTGTTTTCACGTTTCTGCCTTCTCTGGCTGACTGTTGGTATAAATCAACGTTTGGTCAATTTGTCTCCCACTCCRTCTCAGGGCTCCCCCAGATGCAGGCTGACAGCCCAAAATAGTTTCTTCAGACTGACCCAAATGGCTGCTGCTTGCATGCAAAACAAATTCACTTCTGCCCCTCCAGCATCAGAARGGATTGAATGGAGAAATTAAACCCAGGCTGTATTTATCAAATGAAGGTTACAGGAATTGTTTGCATTCCTCAGAGTGCTTTAGGATCTCCCTGAATTTCACTGAACCCCAAAGTCCCTGGTGGTTCTCACAAGGGAAAGGAACACCATGATGGTTCTGACTAAGGAATGGTGGCTTCATACCAAAGTTTTATATCAGGAAACAGAGTCAGCTTACTGCAGAAGAATAAATAATGAATAAATGTTCAGAATGGCCACGTCTTGGAGAATAACTGGTTGTGCCACTCCAGTACTACATGGAAAGTTGAGACCTCCCCTGTGGAGCCAGGCTGGGAGAGCTGGGGCTGCTCAGCCTGGACAGGAGAAGGGGGTGTGGAGACCTCCCAGCTCCTGCCAGGGGCTGCAGGGAAACCAGAGAGGGACAATTCCTCAGGGACTGAGGGACAGGAGCCAGGGAATGGCTTCCCAGTGCCAGAGGACAGGGCCAGATGGGAGATTGGGAAGGAATTGTTCCCTGTTTGGGTGGGCAGGCCCTGGCACAGGGTGCCCAGAGAAGCTGTGGCTGCCCCTGGATCCCTGGCAGTGCCCAAGGCCAGGCTGGACATTGGGGCTGGGAGCAGCCTGGGACAGTGGGGCGGGGGGTCCCTGCCATGGCTGGGGTGGCACTGGGATGATTTTTTATGTCACTCCCAGCCTACAACATTCTGTGATTCTACACCACAGCTGGATGCAGTGCAGATTTTTGATAATGGTTTGTGGATGCCACTGCTCTCACTTAGAGGAAGAAAGGTGCAGAAGCCCTTTTGAGCCCTACAGCCTCTCCTGAAGCAAACGAAGCCTGTAAATGCAATTTGCAAACAAATGAATTCCCTGCTTGACCAAAAGATGAGCTCAAAGCAAAGCATTGTTTATTTACTCTCAAGTAAAACCAGTGCTTCCATCTGGAGGGTTGAGCCTGCTTTATTGTTCTGGCTGTACAAATTCTGTAAGCTGATTTTAAGTCTGCGTAGGGAAAAGGTGGGAAGAATCCACCACAGTTTTGATGAAATCAAATTAAAAATTCATGGAAGTAAAGCACTGTTCTGCCTGATCCAGTAAGAGACAAGTTTGGGAAATAAAAAAGCATTAGGAGATGCAGAAGCCTCTGGTGCGTTATTTTATTTAATTTTAAATGTAACTTGTCTATTTTGTGATGATATTATCACTTGCCTCCTGAATGCAGTAATTCTCAGAGGAATAATCTTCCCTCCTACGCTGCTGATGCAGGAATGTGCTGTATTTGATGATCAACAAGAGTATATTCCATAAAGGGCTTTAAGCCAGGAGTGCTTGGAGGAAACTGAGCTTGTATCAGCAGCAAATCAATACTTTGCTTTTATATTTGAGGAACATACATGTTTGTGCTGGATAAATACAGCACTGCCTGGCTCTGTTTAGTTTGCTTACCTGCACAAATTCCACARATCCCATCTAAATTTTTGTCATAATCATCTCACCAATCCTTCACAGCAGACAGCTACAATATTAGGGTGGGGGTTTTATTTAACATTCCCTTTTGTATGCTGGAAGAAGGCATGGCCTGGATAAAGAACTCAGAACTAATAGTAAACCTCTGTTAAATTAGCTGCTGCAGCTGGAATTAGCAGGGAAAGTTAAATATCCCTTACAGGAAGAACTGAGCTGTTTCAGTGGGATGCCTCATGGACCTATGCTTCAAGCAAGAACAAGGCAGGAGCACTAGGAGACTAATTTGCATCATAGGAACTCAATTAAAATGAGAAAAACCACAACAGGATGAACATGGAATGGTGTGATGAACAAGTGCAAATTGTATCTCCAGTTTCATGCATTTTGATAATTACAGTTTCTTGACAAACTCTGTGTACTTCCAGCAGCGTGCCAGGCAATTTGCAGCAGGARAAGAGAGAAGGTCAAGTTCAGTAAAAGTCCAAGAGTGGTCTCACTTCATTCCAGCAGAAATAAATCGAATTCCCAAGAAGTTTGAGGCCACTCAGACACGTACTGGAGTTTGCAAACGAGAACTGCTCATTAAATGGGTGGTATTTTGGGAATGGGGCACCTCGGTGTGAGATTTGCCAGCAGCAATGCTCTGAGCAGGGAGCTGGAGGGGCAGGGCTGGGCATGGAGATCTGCAGAGCACAGCTCAATCCCTGCTGCTCTGCTCACACCACACAAGGGCTGAGGGATCTGTTCTTTGTCCTGTCCATGCTCAGCTGTGCCAACATTTCCCCAAAACACACATGGGATCCTGGACTCCTCTCTCCTTGAATGGTTTGTGCTGTCCAAGCAACAGGAAATTCCACACTTCAATTAAACAAAGCAAGCACCCCTCCACCGAGGGGAGAGGGATGCTTTACTGCACAGGGCAGGAGAGGAGGGGCTGGGACCTTTTATGAGCTCAGATCCTTTCAGCTACTTGAGTCCTCTGTCCCACTTTAAAAATTCATGATCTCCACACAAACGCTGGATGGGGCTGTAATTCCCAGGATGGCAATGGCAGCCTAAAGGAATAGATTTTATAAAGTACTGGGAAATTGCTCTGCATTATGTTCAGAGGGGTGTTATGCAATGGAAGCAGTATTTTAAAGATTGTGCTTTCATCTTGGAGTAATGTTGGAAAACCTTTATTGTCTAACTGTGTTTAATGCCTGAGAACTCCATAGAAGATCCATTCTGGATCTTGTAATAAATATTGGCCTAATCTGCCACAGGAATGTGGCAACTTCAGCTGTGGCAAATGAAGAGCATTGTCTGAGTGCTGTAAGTGGATTGGGTTTAAAATGGTTAGATTGTGGCTTTGTCAGGGAGAGAAAAAGGACAGCTTCTCACCGAGATAGCTGTCCAACTGAATAGTCCTTTGCAGATAAGGCATCAATAACTTTCTCCTAATCTTAGTTGAGCTTAATCAAACACCTCACTTATCAGCCTTAGCTGCTCTCAGGTAAAAGCCTCCTTATCTGGCATTCACAGGGTTTTATAGGAAGTTAGTTAACATCAAAAAGAGCAGATTTTGAGCATGACAAAGTCACCTCTACTCCGCAGAACACAAGCAATCACGGTGCTCCCAACCAGGGAAAGCAGCTCAATCTGAAATCTTGAAATCTTGAAAGGTTCCAGTCACAATTGGGAAATTTTTCTTTATTAATAATGATAATGGCTGGCAATTTTGTTCTTTGGAGCTGTTGTGCTCCTGAACAGAATAGCAYCGGGTTACATGAGCAAAGAGGGTTGAATCATTCTTGCCTGGGAAAATAAAAATCTACAGGACAGGGGRAAAGATGTAAGTTTGCATTGTTGAAGGATTATTTTTATTGTAATTCAGTACACCAGTGGGTGATACTAAAGGATCTCCATTGCCAAGTTTTATATAGCAAGCCAACTGTTAATTTTATTAATTTTGATGCATTTMTATCTCTGAGTTGTCACTTATTGCACATGCCAGCCCGTGAAGCAGAGGAGGGCTGCCTTTGTTCTGATTCTGCTAATTTTGGTTGGAACAATGTCCTTTTTTTTGTGAGTAAACACCCTGAGAAGATCCAGAGACAGGGTGATGTTTGTTAAATGGCAAAGGAGATACGAGAGGAAAGATGTAATCCAGAAGGGGAATTGACTTGGCACTGATGTAAAGTAATAGGGGTGATATGAAAGTCTAAGGGAAATGTTTCATTTCCAAAGATAAAAAGCATTATGAAGATTTCAAAGACCTAGACTGCTGCTGAACTGTATCTGGTGAAAGAGGAGTGTGAAATATTAAGCATTTGAAATGTTTTGTTCATAGGGGAATTCATTTGAAATTGTTGTTGATTTTATTATGCAGTTCATGTTAATGGATATTTGACTGTAGGGTTGATTATTAATGAAGGACAAATGAAATCTATGCTTAATGTTATGCCACAGCATGTCACCTTGAAACTTTAATTGTGAAAATTCAGTAGGGCCAGACTTGATCAGTGCTTCAATTGGGAGCCACGAGTCAGAGGAAGCAGGGCTGTGACAGGCTCCAGAACAGCTTCATGGCAATTTCTGCCACCTTCAGAGGCAGGGACAGGATGGCTGCAGCMTTTCATGAGAGTGTTTTACTTTGAGGTGGAGAAAAAAATAACCAAAACCAACCCACAKCTCACTTTGCAAGGCTTTGGTTGAACACCAGTCAACAAAGCCCGTGTAACACCTTCCRTAACAAACAGGTCTTTTCAATCTTGCAGGCTCTAATATTATGTTTTAGAGAATGCTGAGTGATTGTTTTGTTTCATTCCACGATCCACAAGTACAAATTTACTTCAGAATCCAAMGTTCCCTGAGAAATTATTTTGCAGTGGTACAGAAATAACCATTGGAACAGGCCAGGACTTTGGGTATGTCCATGGGGCTGTTGAGGGTGGAGCTCTTTGATAATCTGGAGTTTTTTTCTGGTAGAAAATACTGGTTTGTCAGAAGGGTTTCACTGAATATAAACTGTTTGCTCTAGGATGGGGTTATTTAAGAAGATGGGTTTATTTTAAGGGGAAGCAGCCTTCTTTATCCCTTTTCCACCATCCCAAAGCCCAGCCCGCAGCAGCTGCTGCCAGCCACCCTGCAGTGGGATCTGGGATGGGGTCAGTCACCCCTCTGTGCACAGGAGGGTCTGGGATGGGGTCAGTCACCCCCCACACC
>NW_026623544.1:199504-212840 GCF_030028575.1 Malurus melanocephalus
CACCCTGCTGATGGCAGCTGTGCCACCCTGCTGATGGCAGCTGTGCCACCCTGCTGATGGCAGCTGTGCCAGCTCTGTACAGGACTGGGGATGCTCTCGGGGTGCCTCTGCCGCCTCTGCTTTTCTTCACCATTCCATTGAAACCGGCTCTTCTCTTCGGCAGCTTCGTACTCCCTTGTGAGTAACTTGCTCTGAAGATGTTTCTCAATATCATGAGAAGAAGCATAAATTCAGTAGCCTTCAGTTTGTTCTTGCTTCCGTTTTTTTTCTGAAGAAAAATTAATTTCAGTATCCAGTTGCTTTAGTCAGGCTTCAGATGTAACCTGTATATTTAATATAATCTAATATTCATTAAACAATTCTGCAGGTTCACTGTTCAAAAACATATCTGCCTCTAATGGATTCCCTTAGGTGATCCCTGTGGAACCCTTCATCCTCAGAAATCCCTTTCTGATCTCGTCTGTCTCGCCACTCGATGCACTTGTGAAATTAAAACCCTGCACAAAATCAAAGCAACGAGCTGAGAGGGGAGGACAAACCAATCCCTCAGAGCTGCTTTTTTACACATCCGTGCCCCCAGCCAGGGAGGGATCAGCCTGTGCCCCTGAACCTGCACAGGGCTCATCCTGCAAAGAGCAAGGAAAGTCACRCTGAAGCAATTATCAATCTATTTAAACTTCTGTATCTCCAGCTTGGTTTCTTCAGCTGCAAGGAAGAACCAGGGGAAAGCGAGTGCAGCTACTTGAATCGTTGTGTTCTTTGACCAACAGGTCTGGGGGGCACACAAAATTCAAATTATTTTTGAATTATGGCAGTTTGCAGAGGCCTAAAGGGTAGAGAGTCAAAGAAACATAGTCAGGGGTATACAGTGGCTATAGCAGAGCTAAAAAGAGAATTAGGAACTCATTCTTCCACTTCTACACATGAGAAGAGACTCTTGAATGGTGTCAGGCCTTGGTATTTWTCTAGGAGTTGAGGAGAACAATTTACATTCATTGAAACTTTAAATAAGATTTGTAATGAACAAATGGATGTTCCTTTGTGGCATGAGATACTACTGCAACCTTTAGATATATGGCCTTAATACAGGTTGGGCAACCTGCTTATAATTAAGATTACAGAAGATATAATGTAGTATATAATATAGCAGAATATAGTATAATATACTATAATATAGTATAACAATATGATATGATGTGATGTAATGCAATGCAATGCAATATAATATAGCATAACATAACATAACATAACATAACATAACATAACATAACATAATAGAATATTATAAATATAATAGAATATAATAAATATAATATAATATAATATAATACAATACAATACAATACAATACAATACAATACAATACAATACAATATAATATAATATAATATAATATAATTTTACAGTGTTTCAGAGATCCAGGCCCTGCTGTTTTTGCATTCCCTGCTACCTGCAGCACATGTGTGCTTTGGCATTTAACCACATGCATTGGTCACATTATAGGACATTAATAGGGTCAGGGCACCTGAGGTGGAAGGAGCCCTTGCCCAGCTCTCCCCCCGCTCTGCTCCTTCGTGTGCCACAGCCAAGCTCCACAGGTCACTGTGCTGCTATCTCTGGGCTTTCTTCTGCYAGATGGTTGGGTTGCAAGTGTGAGGTCTCAATCTCATTCCTCTTTTATTTTTTTTTYCCCTCCTTTGGTGTATCTTTAATTCTGGAGAGTTTGTTAAATCTGAGTGCAGCATGTATAATTTTCTCATTAAATCAAAGGACAAGGTCATTATATGTTAAAAGGAGGAAATAACTAGTTCACACRTGTTATCTTCACAAAAATATGAGCTGAGCAATTCCGCACTGACCTTTCAATATCATTCAAAATTAAATTCCATATGCACTCTGCTACTGTCTTCTGTTCTGCTGCTATGRTGCTGGAATGGCTTTCAGGAAAAGAACAGAAATTTGAGCTGTTTCTTTATAGCCACTCCATCGCAGTGGCTCGGCCCTGAATTTTATTTGTTTGTCTATATTTAACATTGTAATGTAACACACACATGTTCTCACTTATCGATCATGGGAACATCAGRACGTTTCTGACTGCAATAAAAACCACTCTGACCCTTGCCTGCACCACTGTCTCCAGAAACACAGGCCTTGAGATGCTGCAGAGTAAMAAGTGGAAGGGCTTGCATCGTTAAATACTGCAGAAAAGACATTAATATAGATTTGTAGTCATAAAATGAATTGGTCTGTCTGGGTGGCGGGAAGCAATTTCTGCAGGGTGTAATTCCAAACACAAAAGAACATTGCTGTCGAGATGCTGTGCAGACACRGAGCAGCAGCAGATAAACCCCCAGAGTTCACATTTATTGGAGGAATATTAGAGTGATTTCAGGATGAAGAGATGGAATAGCAACACTCAGGGCTGCAGTGTTCACACCTGTGAATGTGCTTAATTGTTTTATTGCAGAGCTTTAAATGYGGCGCCTGACAAAGAGAAATCTGTGAGATGCCTTCTTATCCTGAGGCCTTGGGATGGAGGTGTTTCCCTTTGCCAGCAGGAGTGTCCTGTGTGAGGCAATAATTAATGAGAATGCTTSGATGCTGTGCTGAGGGAGGAAAGCTTTGTCTGGCTCTGCTTTCAGAACACAGCAGAGCTGGCTCATAATAATTGCTGTGGTCCTGGAAAAGAGCAGAACATTGATAAACATTTGGGTCCTGCAGTCCTGGAAATCAGCAGAACATTGATGGATATTTGGGTCCTGCAGTCCTGGAAAAGAGCAGAACATTGATAAACATTTGGGTCCTGCACTCCTGGAAATCAGCAGAACATTGATGGATATTTGGGTCCTGTGGTCCTGGAAATCAGCAGAACATTGATGGATATTTGGGTCCTGCAGTCCTGGAAATCAGCAGAACATTGATAGACATTTGGAATTTGCATAGAGGTGATGATGGCTATAAACTTTCTGTGCCAATTGAAGCATTGAGGCCAGAGAGTGTTGGATAAGTGGGGAATATTTCATTGGAGCCTCCTGAGTGAGACCTGTTCTGGTGGTGGTGAAATCAGAGATGGGTAAGGAAGTGTTTCACCCTAAGCAGGTTGGCTTTGGAAACTCCAGACAAAAGGTTTGTGCAGGAGGAGAACAAACTTGGCCAAGGTTGAGGACAAAATATTAAGCAGCAACAGGAGGGCCATGTTCAAATAGTTCTGCTCTATCCCAGATTAATGTCCTGACCTTTGTGTTTTTGTGTTTTATTAGTCTGGGATATCTCCACATCCTTCTGGGTTTGACYAGAGACCTTTTCCAGTGCAGTGAAGTTGGTCTATTCTCAGCYTTTTGTCTATTGTGGCTAAAAATAGTTGAGTGGAGCTAGTGAGGAGTTTGGCTGTTTCAAATTCAGGCAGAGAGGGTGACTTGCCAAACTGGAGGGAGCACAATAAAGTGGTTTCAGTTTGAAGTTGAGTTCATCCCTTTGCTTTRAGATAAGAAATTCCTGAACTGAGGAGGCAGATACAACTTCTACTTTAAGAAAGGACGCAAGGAAAGGTCAAAACAATTTAGAAGAGATTTGTCTCCTCAAATAAGGCAAGTAGTTATGTTGTTTTAAAAAAGGAAATGAAATCTTCATTGTGGAGGACTTATTCATGTAAAACAGATTAAAATATGCATTCATAATATGTAAATATAGAGTCAATTAACATGAAGCTTTTTTACAGTATAAGTGATTGTAACCTGCCAGTGTCCTCTGGGACGACTTTGAAACTGAAATGCTTCTTCTCTACAGTCCCAGTTAACAAAAATCAATAAACAGTAAACACAGAGCAGTCTGTCGCCAAGTGAGCAGTGTCTGAACAGGACAGTTTAATTTTCAACAGATGAGCAGAATTCACCAGGAGCAGATAGGCTCAGGAGCCCTGCATGYATTGCAGAACCAATTCCAGCAGGCRACAGRAAGAGRAAAATTCAGCAAGAGGATTAAAATCTGTGGGTTTGGGCTGACTCCTGTCTGCTTTCCCTCAGATTTCATCACTTACACCCCTATGAAGTCAAGATGAAGAGGGAATAAAAACACTGAAGCATTTATTTCCCACTTCCAGTCTGATCTTTCCTTTGATCCTTGAAAGATTCTGTCAGAGCAGGACACTGGGATCTGTCAGGAGGGCTGTTGGTGAGGGAGGTCCTGSTGTGTCAGTTTAGCAAAGGTGACATCTCTGCCCTGCAAGAGATGGTTCTGCTCAGAGCCTGGGGAAGGGGTGCCACGGGGAGAGGCCAAACTCCTTGCAGCTCTCACAGGTTCCACAACTCCCTGCAACCCTGGTGCTGCCAGGAATGCTCAAGCCTTAATAAAGAGACAACATTATTTAGACTTCAAATTATCCAAGTGGAGGTCTGAATTTTATTTTTTTCTCCCTTGAGCAGGTGCAGTAGTTACCTGACAATTAAATGATGCTGTGTGACATTGTGCCTCAAGTGGCCATGCTCTGCTCCCTTATCTAGAACTTAGTTTTTTGGAAGTCATGGAATTATAGAATAGAAGGATCCCCCACCAATCCCCCCTGTGCATCCCTGGCAGTGCTGTCCAAAGGCTCCTGGAGCTCTGGCAGCCTCGGGGCCGGGACCATTCCCTGGGGAGCCTGGGCAGTGCCAGCACCCTCTGGGGACAGCAGAACCTTTCCTAAAATCCAGCCTGAACCTGCCCTGACACAGCTCCAGCCATTCCTGGGTGCTGTTTCCATGACAGGATCCAAGGGAACAGCACCAAGCTGTGTTTCCCATATGAACTCTCCCTACAGAACATTTGTAACAAGGAATTTGACCATTTTTCCCCATGACCTGCTTGTGCACAACATTCCATTCACATCTCTGATTTTCACTTGGCACGTGGCCCTTGAAGTATTCATCACCAAATCTTTAATTGCACTAATCCAAGCTGCAAAGAGCTCCACATTTCTGTGATGCAGAGCTTGGCTCAACCAAGTACAAAACTCTTAATTTTAAGTAGATTGCCCAGGGTTTTGCACATTTGGTACGTTCAGCTTTTGAAAGCGGTTTCTGCTGAAAGTCTGTCTGCTTAAAATTCAAGCACTCTGCAACTAAGGAACTCCAAAAAGAGGTAATGAACCATAAATTATTGCCGTTAGATATTTAATACTCAATCAGTATGTGCTCTCTCATGCATATCCCACTGGCATTGCATTTATTCTGACAGTGTGGTACTGGTTCAATTACTTTGCTCATTTACAATAAAAGATTAATGAAAAGAGGTATATTTTAGTTCACAGAGATTAATTGCATCCCTTCCTTTCCCTACTCTAGAAATATTCAACCCATAATCCTGATAGCTTTTTCGTCAACAAGTACATGGAAAATTAATAGACTTCCTTCTGCTGGAATCCTCAGTAGGCTTGCAGATACAAACATCCAGGGAAAAGCTGACTGARAGTTGGCTTTCTGCTATGGAGGAATTAATTTACCTCCTCTCCCTCACTCTTTCTCTTTCCTTGGCTCTTTAATCCATTTTGATGACACTTTGAATTAGCCAGAATAAAAAACAACAGGTTTGTGCAGTAAATGTGGAAACCAGCACATCCTTTGTCTTATGTCATCCAACAAAAACTTGTGGTGTGGATGGACAGCTGGTCATCGTGAGGGGGGATGGGCATTTCCAGTGCCTTCTAGGCTGTTAATGCCTTATAAAATGCAGCAGCCTTTATATTTACAGAGTACCTGCCAAAGTTACGAGTAAAACTGATTTTTAATCTTGCTATGAACGTCGTTAGTAGTGGCTCAAAACTGCAAAGGTTCCCACACAGTCTAAGACTGAACAACCTCTCAAGCATTTCAGTTTGGAGTTTTGATTCACTATGTGAAGATGACAGTGGGAAGGGAAAATTAACAAAAAAAAGTGTACTGTTGATGTGTAGGGAGAGAAAAACATTTTGCTTTATTTTAGAGGATTTCTATTTCCATTAAGAAGAAAAYGAATCTACAAAAAGAAAATAAACACAACATTAGAAGAAAACACACCAGTGGAGTCATTGGTAACAATAGAGGGTTGAGGTTTGCATGAACCTGCAGAACCTTAGGGCAGATCTTCAGCTCTGCAATTACAGCAGGGCAGATTGCAGAAGGGGGTGCATTGAGTGCAGCTTAAATAAACACCCAGAATTTCAGAACTTATCACAAATTCCTAAACKATGAACCTTATAAAACTAGAGGAGAAATCTGATTAAAAGAATGATTCTTGCAGTGTTGCGGCAGTTGTGAATCTGCTCATTACTGGAAACWATTTGTGGGGGTGAAAAAGGATAAAATATTTCAATATTTTGAATCTTAGAGATTGATTAAAAAATAATAGATGTGTACTTTCAATATTTATCTAGTACCTGCACAAGCTTCACCTAACTTGCTTACTTCTCCATGGTCCTACAGAAAAGGCTCTTGGAAATACTTCCTGAAAATCCTGCTCTAAAGCTCCAGTAAAATATGGAACAGCCAGCTCAAAGTCTACATACAGCTCATAATGCAGTTTTATGCATTATGACCCTTTTTAATCTGTACTATTTTCCATCTTATTAAGGCTCAGAATTAATTCAGTCAGACTCAGGGAGTAGAAGGGAAGCTGGACTGGTTTTTGGTGGGGTAGCACAATCTGTGGGGCAGTTGAGGCTGAGGGGAATGAGGAAGAACAACTTCAGGGTATCCTGGTCCCCTGTGGTCACTGCACAGCCAGATTTGCCTCTTCAGGGGGCTGAACAAAGACAGGGATAAAGCATTCAGCCTTGGATTGTTCACATCTTACTGAGGAGCACTTGAGAGGTCTGTGGAATCCATCTGGAGCATGTCCTGTGCCTCTTCCTTCAGCTTTGTCTCGCTGTCACTGCACAGAAAAAGGAATTCTGAACTCTTACCTTGAAAAGGAGTCTGAAATCACACACGTGTGTGAGTTCTAAAGAGCTGAGCTGAGACAATATTGCTTAATCCACTGTGCTCTGACTGCATGATGCTGTTGTTCATTTTCCTTCTCTTGCTAGGCATGGGGGATCTTTCTGGAAATTATTTCACTGGGGTATAAATGTTCCTTGGCTGCTCTTCAGGACAGGCTGGGTTTATTTCTTAGTTTATTTTAATGAGAGCTGAATAGTTTGCTGGTAGCTACATCTGATTTAGAAYGCTGCAGCAAAACATTGATGCTGCATATAATTCTTTTCTGTGTGAAAACTGTGTTTTAAATTGGAATAATTTAGCTTATTTCATGTCTGTCTATGCCTACTTTTTCTTTGAATGCTGGATGATTCTATATTTAATTTCTGATCTTTCTACTGGCAGATTTTTTTAATTTAATAATACAATAATATGCTTTAGAGCTGCCTGTAATTACTTGGAAGATATGACTTCTCTTTGTGTAAGTTATATGTCTGTAATTAAAAGAAGATCTGGCACATATATCTCCAGTTAATAATACTCATGATAATAGAAAACTTGTGTCGATTTTAATAGGAAACAACTTTTTAATTTGCTTTCATTKAATCCTGTGTAAATTGACACAAAACGGTTTCCCTCCCATTGCACAGTGTGTCTTAAGGAGAAAATTTGATAAAAAGACAGTTTGAAGTTCTGCACGGATCTGCTTTAAGCACCTTTGCAGAGTGTCCTGGGGCACTGGGCCCTGCCATTGCGTTTCTCTGTAGGAAGATGATGCAGCACCCAAAATCAGAAGGTGGTTGAGCGTTTTTGCTCAAGCCCAAATTTGTCATGGTGAGGAATCAGTCGTTTGTTTAATCTTGTAGGCACCAGAGCTGCACACACAGCTCAGACTCTGAACATCAGCCGTTTGCACAGAGAGGGAATTGCAGATGTTTGTTATCAGTGTGTCCCTCCCCACAGCCTGAGGGATGAGCCTGAGCCTGAGAGCCAGACCAGAGCTGGGGGATTTAAATTCCCTGAGGCAGAAAACAGAGCTGAGATGAGGATGGAGCTGAGTCCAGAGGGACAGCGGGGACTGCAGGAGGCAAAGGAGATTGGAGATCTAGACTCCCACTCATTTTCCTGACAAAAAAATATCATCAAATCATGGTTGGAGGGACCTTAAAAATCAACTTTGCACCCTGTGCCATGGCAGGGACCCCTCCCACTGTCCCAGGCTGCTCCCAGCCCCAATGTCCAGCCTGGCCTTGGGCACTGCCAGGGATCCAGGGGCAGCCACAGCTTCTCTGGGCACCCTGTGCCAGGGCCTGCCCACCCAAACAGGGAACAATTCCTTCCCAATCTCCCATCTGGCCCTGCCCTCTGGCACTGGGAAGCCATTCCCTGCCTCCTGTCCCTGCAGCCCTTGGCCATTGTCTCTCTCCATCTTTCCTTTGGCTCCTTCAGGCCCTGCAAGGCCACCCTGAGCTCAGCCCAAAGCTTCTCCTCTCCAGGCTGAACAATCCCAGCTCTCCCAGCCTTTCCTCCCAGCACAGCTGCTCCATCCCTCTGCYCATCCTGGAGCCTCCTCTGGGCTCTCTGCAGCAGCTCCAGCTCCTCCCTGTGCTGGCCCCAGGGCTGGGGCAGCTCTGCCCGTGGSCTCTCACCTGGGCACAGGGACACAAGGACAGAATCACCCCCTCCCCTGCAATGCTCTTGCAGAGACACCCGTAAAAATAAATTTCATAATCAACCCTTAATAAATTTCATTTATCAACYCTTACTTGTTTCTAAGTTGCACCCCAAGTCCTGAGCCAATGAATTCAGTGTGGTTTTAGAAGATGAGYGTAAAGGATATTTGAGGGGACAAGACCTATTTTTTAACTGGGTTTAGTGATCTTGTCTCAGCTTTTCTGTCTTCTCCTTTTTTTCAGTGGCCATATCTTAGACTGCAATATTTTAAATCTCTTTGAAAGTCTTCCAAAAAATCTGCCGCAAAACTCCATGTTTTCCTTCATGTTAAATTTTAACAAACTCTTTATCTAAAATTTTAGRCAGATAATTTTCCATGGTTCTCATTGAATAAATCAAAACATCTGTTTCTTTAGCATTTGATTTTCTTTCTGCTGCAGTCAAGGATGGACCAACCAAGGGAGAATAGGAGAGCATTGATCTCTTTCCTTCCCCTTGGCTGACTCAGATCTCTGGCGATGTTTGTTTCTAGGACATAATTCAAAAGTTCAGGCAAATCAAAAGTCTTCCCATTTGCTTCAGAAAGCTTTGAATATGGCTTATAGGGGTAATTACACTTTTTTTTTTTTTTTTTTTTTTTTTTTTTTTTTTTTTTTTTTTTTTTCCCCCAAAATTTATAGTCTTGTAGAAATACTCCTTATTTTTTGTGCCTGTATATAAATATTAAAGCCAGGAAAATATCTGTATAGAACCACCTTGCTTAATTAAAAATTGGCTTATACAGATATTGATTCTTTAGCTCAGCAAAAGCACAAGCGAAAACAAGGCAAACAGGGAAATGATGGCATGTCTTGGGGGGGAAATATTCTGGCAAAGCACTTTACATCAAGCAAGCAAAAAGTAAAATGGAATAAGAAACATGGCCTGATGTGTTGAATTCCTCTAATGAACTAGAATGCTGACTCAGACTGTACAGGGTTTTTTTGGTTTTTTTTCAGAGGGGGAAGAAGATCAACTTTCTATTAGAAACTGCAATCAAATATAGTTCTGCTCTACCTTTAAGAAAGCAAGACAAGATAAATTTTAGCCCTTTTACTTTAAATTAAATTATATTGAAACTTAGTATCTTAGCTTTATTTATTAGTGCAGTATTTTAAGTCAGAGTGACTCTGTGAATGATTTTGTGAGGCAGAAGAAGCAGAAATCAATCACTGAATTGATAGTTGAATATAAGGGTGGCTCTTGGTATCTTCTCAGAATAGTTCCTCTTTAACAATGTCTTTTTTTTTTCCTGCAGTCAAATAGGGAAGGAGTTGAATATACCTGCATCAATTATAATTTAGCATTTTCTGTTGGGTTCTCATCCTTCTTCCTCTGCACCCTGACACTGCCCCACCCCATGACAATAAATGAACTATGTAAGTTTATCAGAGGGTTTTTATGATGGGGGCASTTGGATTCTCAGGAAATTCTGTGTCTCTGCATGCTGGGCTTGAGAGGGAACAGCAGGCACAGCCTGAGCTGCAAAGCTTAAAATTACTTATGCATTATAAATCATACAGGGGTGAGGAAAAGGTCTGGAAGCTTAAAAGATAATGTAGGTCAGGCTTAGGTGTCTGGTTCCAAAATCAAGCTGCAATGCTTCCACAATCAGCATTTCCATGGCTGAGATAATGGAGTTCTCAAAAGCAGTCTTATTTGGAGTTTATCCAATTTCTTCTCTTTTCACTATTGTTTTTAGTCCTCCAAATGTAACAGCTAAGGATGGTAAAACTGATTACTATTGGGAAAATTCACAGCTGTTTCATTAAATGGATCTCTTTTGCACACTTACAAACAATGCATCTGAATCTCCATATCTTCAGAGATTTTCTTGTGTTCAGTTTCGTCCTTTTGGGAAGAAAAGTTGGAATTTCACTGCCTGAACCTTCTGTGTAAAAATATTCCTGGAAAAGCAGCACTTTCTGATACTGGCTATTCCACTACATGATGTGTATTGCTTTGTAAGACCAAAACTGTTGGAAACCGTGATTTAAAAAAGGTGACATGAGACAAAAACCCAAAAATATCCCCAAAATATCCCCAAAATATCCCAAAATCCAAAAATATCCCCCAAAAACAAAAAAAAAAAAGCCCAGAACTTTCAGTAAATAGCATTTATTAGCTGAAAAGTAGGCACTGTTAGATGAAATAAACATCACCAAGCGAGTTATTATTGGTCAGTACCTTTACAAAAAGATAATCAGGTGGGAAAGATGATCAGGGACCAATAGTTTTTGTCTTTTACCGCAAATTATTTGGTATTTACTTCTATTTTGTTATGTGAACGAAGCTGAATGTATTTTATTAGCTGAACTTTCTGGAATGAAACCCAACCCAACAATTGATTYTTACTGTTGGGATAACTTGTTCTACATAGCAGCAACCCTTTGTGGCATATATTTAATTATATTTAAAGAGCTGTCATTAACCACAGGGAGAAGATCATTAATTAGGCCTTTGAGKGAAGAAACAGCATTCTGAAACAAYTTAGGAACTCACCTGCTGCTGCAGGAGAGAGAGGCATGGGGCTCCTGCTTCCTCCAGGAGGAAGGTGACAGAGCAGAGTGTTTTTAGGGACATCAGTATGGGTGGTGAGATGAATCTCTTGAGCAGATTAGGAACAAAAGCCTTCAGAGCCCTATTGAGAGTCCTGTGGCTCCGAGATTTAGGACTAATTTTATACCTGGTATATATTTGCTGAATKTTTTTAGCTTTTCCAATGGCAAGAAGAAAGGTGAAGTGTGTGAGAAACAAGATAAAAGGAGGCAAATTTTGGTGTCAATTAATGCAGCTCTAACTGACATTTGAGCTGACATTTGAGCCATTCCCTGTCTAATGAAGGTGAACAATAATGTCTAATGATGGACAATATTTGRATCCTTTGGCTTCTAGAAGTGAAATATTTAAAGTGAGAGGTGGGTGTGCATGATGTGTCTGTGGCTGGGAAGGAAAAGGAGGAGCAGCCCCCACTGGTGAGGTTTGGGACAGACCTGTCCCACACAGAACAGAGCTGAGGTGCTGATTTCAAGGAAAAGTACCCAGCCATCCTCACCAGGGGGGTTAWATAAGTTTGTTTCTTGCAGCAGTAAGAAACACCAAAGCATATTAAATGAAGCTCTAAAAGCAGTTCTGTATGGCCATTGCTCGCAGGGTCTGGCATGTGTGAGGAGCCCCAACACTGGCTCAGATGCTCATTTGGGAGCATTTCCCCATGCAGATAACGATGGATGTGATCAGCAGCTCAGCTGGACTCCCTGGTTTGTTGTGCAAATAAAGAAAAGGAAAAGCAGTGTGTTTGAGGGGGACCCTTTCATAAAAAGTGTCTCGTGTGTATCCCACTGCAGCTGAGCAGTGTTTGCTGCACAAAGCTGACTCAAATAAAACTTGGTTTGAAAGAAATAAGGAATAAGCAGAATAGTTTTCCTATAAACACCGACATTTGGTAACAGAGCTGGTTATGGTGGGGGAACAGGCCAAAAGCAAAACTTTTGGAGCTCCTTTTTGTTGTTTGGTCTCTGTCAGAATAATATTTCATTTAATATCTGTAAAATGGCCATTAAACAGGCTGTTAAATTTAGATATTAGATACAGATATCAGGTTTTGCACTCAGTCAGCTGCTCAGGTGTTSTACTCAGTCTCTGCCCCACTGACTCTCTTGTTGACCTTGTCAGCACCCAAGAGTGGAAGGCAGTGCTTTAGAAGGCTTCTTGTGCCTTCCTCTAAAGGAGTTCTGCTCTGTACTTTGGAGTCATCAGGATTACACTTAAAGGGTAAAAAACCCCAAAGTTCCTMAAGTAAGACTCACATTGATTTGTTTTGTGACTCTGAGGAGGAGTTGACTGCCAAAGATTGAAGAAAATAGTCCTGCTTTGAAGGACAAGAATAAAAGCAGCCAGGAGATGTAGAGGTTTTCTCCTAAAAGATAAGAGAAAAAGGACTGAGGAGTGAAAAAGAGAGTGGGAGGGTCTTGAGAGAGGAGAGTCAGGTCACTGTAAATGGATGATGTGCTTCTGGGCAGAGTGGTCACACTCAGACCTGGAGAGAGGCAAAACAATTCKGTGAAAGCTAATGACACCATTGACAAAGTTACCAAATGTATTTSAGAATAGAATTGAAGTGAATGCAGCTGAAACGACCAGTTGGTGCATTTATAATCTCGGAACCTTTTGGGTTTATCCTCGCCCAAACTCCAGTGATTTCCCTTCTCTGAATTGTTTTTTTCTTTGCAATCTCTMTCTCACTCTAGGGTTCTCTATTCAAAGCAGAAAATGAAAGAGTGGAAAAAAGGAAACTGAACCATTTCACAAGAAATTTATTGCAGATAGCAATTTAGTAGACTCATTATCCCAGTGTGAGAAAAATACAGTAGAATCCTAAGAAAACCAACACAATACAAATGCAGTGAATATACCCAGGGATTGAATAGACAATATCATAATTTCTCAGTTCAGGTTAATAAAGATCCTAATTCATTTGGCTGTAATAGAATGTATTAAGTAAATGTTAAGTGCTAATTAGTATCCTGCTATTGAAAAAGTAAGAAATATGTCACAAGAGATGAGTTCAAACTGGTAGAAATTGTGAAGTTTCTGGGTAATTGGGAATGGTATAACGGAGGTACRGACAGAAGCCTCAGTAGCAAAAGAAGATTAAAATGCTCATAAGAATTTTCCAAGCAAGTCTAGTTACAAAA
>NW_026623544.1:212953-215205 GCF_030028575.1 Malurus melanocephalus
TAGAAAGGCAGTTTCAGCATTGCCAGTGCTATTAACACTTCTTTCTTGATTGCAGCAGTTTAATGGACGCTGTCTCCTGATGGATCCCTCCCTGGACCCCCATGAAACACTTATTTTGAAATGCAAAGACACTCYTGTAAGTGGAGTCAACAGAGCTGGTCAGAACCAGTGAAAAGGGAGTCATTTTGTAGAACATATTCTGACTGGCTACGGAAATCAATAGCACTTCAGCCGGTGCATTTAGATACACTCTCATCTCTGTGCTAAGCTGGGCTTTGGGCTCCATGGGAGGCAATTCTGCCATGGATGTGCAGGTCATGCAGAGAACTCGGCTCCTGAAGTGAATTGTGTTTGTCAGGCAGCTCTGACAGCCCAACTCTGCTCTCCCCCCACGGCAGAAACGGTAAATTCTGATTTGGCAGGTGATCAGCAGGGGATCAATTTTGTTTAAAAGGACACGTTTCATAGAATCGTTGGGTTGAAAAGGATCCTAAAATAACCTCATCCCACCCCWGCCATGGCAGGGACAGCTCCCACTGTCCCAGGCTGCTCCCAGCCCCAATGTCCAGCCTGGCCTTGGGCACTGCCAGGGATCCAGGGGCAGCCACAGCTTCTCTGGGCACCCTGTGCCAGGGCCTGCCCCCCCAAACAGGGAACAATTCCTTCCCAATCTCCCATCTGGCCCTGCCCTCTGGCACTGGGAAGCCATTCCCTGGCTCCTGTCCCTGCAGCCCTTGGCCATTGTCTCTCTCCAKCTTTCCTTTGGCTCCTTCAGGCCCCAAAAGGCCACCCTGAGCTCAGCCCAAAGCTTCTCGTCTCCAGGCTGAACAATCCCAGCTCTCCCAGCTCCATCCCTCTGCTCACCATTCCAAGCTGCTTTCCATGCTGTAGCAGTGATAAGCTGATATGGGAAACACAATTTTCCCTGACCAACAGCACACACCAGAATGCTGAGTTAACACAATTCAGCTTTGTCTGTTGACTCATGGTGAATTAACAGAGCAAATAATGAAGATACTCCTTGCTGCTACCGAGTTCAAAAGGTCTGTGACATGCAAACTGTGTGTTCAAATTAATTTAGTCAGGTAAGGGATACCTGGGATACCTTGTAAATGAAATCAAGAACAGACCTGGGAGTTGTGCAGCCCCTACATGCCATGAAAGCCGTCAGAGATGGCCTTTCCAGCAGATCAGGGGTCACTCTGCTTTGGGCTCTCATTTTGCAATTCAGTATTGAATATGCAGTGCAAGAGAAATGGGGACTGTTAGTAAAAGTGAAATATTGACAAAAGTGGTTTCTGRCTTGTCCCTCTGTGAACAATTTGAGCAGTTGTAACAGATTTGGGAGCTCCAGTCCAAAAGGATAAATGTGCAGGGTGTGGCTGGGTCAGCTCAATGTTATCACAGTGATAAAACATAAAACAGCTCCCACAACCAGCTTGTGCTGCATGTGAAAGCTGCAGACAAAGGATATTGCTTCCTGCAGCAATGTGGAATTTCAGCTGTGAATTTCTGCAACAGGACGAGTATTACTTGTACCAGTGCTTGTAATACCAGGCTGCTTTTCTTTGGAGGGAGAGAGACAACCAGCAGATGAGGAGGATCTAGTGGAGCTTGGGTAGAGCAGAACTCAAAAAATGCAGGGCTGGAGAAGGAAGGTCTTGGCCTCTTGATCTCAGCAGCAGCGTTTGCTCRGTAGGATGAACTCAGTGGTTTGGTTGATCTCTCTCTTCACCCAGCCCAGCCCAGCACAGCTGTCTTCTGTGCACTTTGGTCTCTTTGTCTGCTGTTAAATTTACCTTTCACTTCAGTGGTTTCTATTCAGCACAGTGAAATATCTTCATTTCTAGTTCCCCCTCTCCTCTGCTGCTGCTCCATGTCCATGTGATCACTGCCCTAAACCMTTTCCTGTCCCTTATCCTGACTAACAGCCCCAAAACTTGGCSATTTACTGCTTCCTGAGGGGTATTCTAATTGTAGGTAAACCTGCAAATCTGATTTCAGGCAAATCTGATTTCAGGGACTGCTCCTTCAAGGATTTCACTTTAGTGCTCCACAAGCAACACCCATGCAATTGTTTTCTTAAACTCTGGGTTTGACTGACCTTTTCCAGCCTGTGGATGGCCTGGAGGGTGTTRAAAAGATAAACCTAGTGATACAAAAAGCAAACTGTAGGAATGAAGTTTGTTGTCTCATAAAACTGACAGAGGAGGCAAAAAGTGGTTGTTCTTCCTCAGCTCATTTAAAAAAAA
>NW_026623544.1:215244-225244 GCF_030028575.1 Malurus melanocephalus
ACCTTAATCCAAAAAAAATAGAAAAAAAAAAGAGATGACCTTAATCCTTCCTCTGTCCAGAAGAAAAATGTGTTCTTATAATTAGTTATGTTAACTGCTTGCCAGAGTTGATTTGTGCATCCAAAGACCTTGTAAACCTTTCCTAAACTGAGCTATTGAAATGCACTTTTAGATAGACTTCCTGTAATGGATTGGTATTTGTGGTGCTGATGCATTCAAGGGAAGTTATTGAGTCCTTCTGTACCTCTTTGCCCATTCATTCAAACTGTGACCATAGAAAGGGTTTTCCAGGGCTAATACTGTATTTTCCATGAATATATTTTTATAAACTCATTAAAATTACTCTTTATGTGAATGCTCCTCTTTGGGGATGAGATTTTAAAAAGCCTTCTGCTTGAGAACAGCRGGGAGGAAAATAAAGCTCATTTAACAGTGCATCAGATTTGGCTCTTTTCTGTACAATAAAGCATTACAGAAATGAGGAAAACTTGAACCAAATCAGGTGCTTCAGCATGTGAGGTGGGGTTCTGTAAGTGACACAAATGTGGGGAAACTGTTGTTGCTGTGCTGTTGCAGAATTAAGGATCTCATTTTAATTGAGTCCCCATGTAATGATGACTTCAACAGTAATTTACGAACTTTAATTAAAATACTTTCCAGCTAATCTTTGGACATTATCCCTTTAATTATAAAAGGCATCTGTTATATTAATAGCCTTGGAGAGTGCCTTATTTGCTTTAAAATGTAGGTGCATGTACAATTAAACTTTTGCCATGTTTCACCGTGTTCTGGGCAGGATCAGTGACCATTATGCATTACAAAGTTTACAGAGCTGTGATAATGAAGCAAATTTGTGCTGAAAACCTGTACTTCAAGGGAGCATTAAAGCTCATTAATTTCATTAGCTGAACGTATCTTTCTCAACATAATTTTAARGAAGCCTTGCAACCCCATGTGAGAATACTCTGGCACTGCAGAATGGAYCAATTTGTTTAATAGCTGTGACTTCATAGCAAATAAACATTTTCACATGATTAGCCTAATAGTGTGCTAAGACAGGATTTTCTTTCAAAGTTTGGTGTTTTCTCTTTTGCATATTTCTTCACTGCATTCAGCAGTGACACRTTATATTCCACATCATTAGGAACCAGCAGAATCTCAAGAAATGATATTGCTTGGTAGAGAACAAATGAAGCTCRGAGTTGCACAGAGCAGGCTGGAGCATGAGCAAAGTTGTAATTTAGGATGGGAGGACAWATCAAATTGATGTCACAGGAGCCTGGAGTTGGCTGCTTTCAGCTCAGCTCTTGTCCTGCTCTTGCAGCTCTTTCAAGCTTCAGTTGTTGTCTTTAACACCGATTTGAACTGGAAAACTCCAGGCTTTTGGAACTGCTGTTCCAGCTGTACATCTTTCTTCTGAGCTCTTGTGTTTCCTGAAGTAAGAAAAGACTATAGCTCTTTACACTCTTTAATTTTTCTTTTTTCCAGTAGTTGAGAAGGATACACAGGGTGGAAAAAGGGAAGAAAGGCTGTTTCTTTTGCAGAGAGAGTTGGCAAGAGCTTGAAAATTGCAGGACGGGAGACACTGAAGGTTTCAGAGGAGTCTGTGATCAGGGAGGGGAATTTCGGGGGTGAAGTCTCTGTTCCAATCCAGTGGGAGGAGGTGCAAACAGGACCCAGAGTCCTGGGGGGCAGAAGGATGTTGGCTTGACAGCTAATTTCAGTAATGACACAAACACAGTTAAAGGGATAAAAGGGGTTTTACTTCGGTATTTGGGATCCCAGGTGCACAACTTGATGGCAGAATGCACACCCGTGTACAGCACGGATACAAATTTTATAGGCTTCACACTTTAGTATATCTATCTAGGATTTTCTAATAAGAAATTTAACAAATGCAGTAATATCTCCCTATTTCAATGAATCTTTTTCTGGATGAGGTTAGAGCCCAGTTTACACAATATGTTCCAGAGAGAAGGTTTCACTCAGGGSTRGMACTTCAGGTTTMAGATAGCACAGGACACSTTGATTCTTTTCTCAGRATGTTTGGKSTCTCTGCYCAGCAGAACTCTTAAACTAAGCTGGAATATCAGSCTMCAGGAATTRCAATCTTCTGGGCTAAGGGATACAGGAGGATGCACAGAGGGTACAGAAAGTGTAAAAAGGAAAAGCAAAAATCATCAGGCATCATGGATCCTCCCTCCCCACTGTTGGGGTGGGCAGAGGCTGTGGTCACTCACACCAGTTTGGGTCAGCTCTAGGTACCTTCCTGAGCACTATTTTGGGAGAACATCTATTACTCAAAAAGACAAATTTCCCTTTTCTGATGCCCCTATTTTCATATTTGTACAGTGGGAATCCTACAGTGCCAGGCTCTGAGATACCTCAAGGATCATCTGGTCCAAYCTTTTCTGGCAGGAGCAAAAGTTTTTTTGTGTTTTTGAGGGCGCTGTGTTCCTTTCTGTCGGGTTGACTCTGTCCAGCTGCCACTTTGGGGGATGCCAAAGTTCTGGAAGCTGGCTCCTCTGAAGGTGACTTAGGTGGGTGTTTTCAGGCTTCAGTTTATCTTTTCAGGAGTTTTGTGTTGAAAATGAAAGATTTTCCTCTAAAAGATGAGGTGGTGACATCTGCTCTGGAAGGAGGAGCAGCCCAGGCTCCAACCCTGGGTTCAGCATCCCATGGAAGGCAGCGTTATTAACAAGAAACTGATAAAAATTATCCAAGTCTAACCTGAGGCAGTCTCCCAGAGGTTGTACAGTCTCAGCCAGTTAAGCAGTTCTGGTTTTTTGCTATTTTTCCAATAAATACTTGTTTTAGTGAAATAACATTCTATTGGCGACATTAAGTGCTGCAATTAGGGATTGACAGTGTCTAAATATCCTTTCTTTGAATACACACTATTATATAAATTTTTTTTTCCTCTTTTTTTCTTAAATCCAAGTCAAATGTAAGTGTTTTGAGCTCTAAATTAAAAAAAAAAAAAAAAAAAAAAAAAAAAAAAACTGTATAACCCAGATGTGTAGATAGAAGTACCTATTAGAAATTGTTGCCTTCATATCTTTCACATCTCAATTATTTTTTATTTACATATAGAGCTAAAAAGAAAGAAACCCCACCTGTTAAGGCACAACAGATTAGTCTGAAAGTGATGAATCTGAGTGATAACATTTCAAGGAATCAGTGCTTTGCTGTGAGTTGAAGAATTCTGCTCTATCCACTCAGTTACTAAAAATGTACCCCCCACAAATAAACACAACTCTTCACTTTTAGAGAAGCCACATATTTGTTTCTGTATCCAAGGAAGTAATTTAAATTATGACTTGATCATTATAATGATCCTAATTCACCCTAAGATTGGTTTGGCTAATATTAACTCTAAGCCTCCTTCCGTAGCTCTTGTTCATCTGGAGTAAAAAGCTACTACACTGCCTGAATTCTGGTTTGGTGTGTGACTGATCACTCTCCCTGCTGGCTCTGAGGTTTGGGACTGTGCATTTCCAGAGCTGTCCCWTTCTTTTTAGTGCAGTCACTATTCTTTCTTAATAGGCAGAAGACACAATAAAGGATTCAGACACAATAAAAAAATCATAATTTTAATTCATAATTAAAAATTTCAATTGTTTCTAAAATAGGATAAAAGTTTGGGTTGCAATTACAAAAAAAACAAAAACAAAAACAAAAAAAAACAAAAACAAAAACAAAAAAAAAAAAAAAAAATAAAAAAAAAAAAAAAAAAAAAAAAAAAAAAAAAAAAAAAAAGGTTTAACATAATTTCATCCTTCTAATTAATAGCAGTACATTTTCTCATAAAAATATAGAGCTGTTACTACTTTCATCCCAGGAGGACAATGGAAGGAGTTAAGATAGAGAAACTGCAGCCCAAGTTATTTTCCTTAATGTTGATTATTTCCAAGCTCTCTACACTCATTCCACACCCGGCAGAGTAGCAGTTGCAGAAAGGACAAACATCTTGACACACGTGTGAGAGCAGCCAAAATTGAAATGAGTGAGGAAAGCCTTCATCCAAAGCTACCCTGGCAGCTCCTGGTGCTCACCCAGAAGACAATTCTGAACTTTTGGTCATTCCTCAATCACTGCCATGTGTGACCCCAAATGTTTTGTGTAAATCCTGTCTCCTGGCTGAGAAGGGTTTGCATTCCAACACCTTTTCCTGAACTGCATTGTTTARCAGATTTTGTTGGAATGGAGGAGAGGTTGGGAATTTTTTTTCCCTTCTTTTCCACATTTGTCTACTGTAAGTTACAACACAGCATTTCCCCTGATTTACACAGCCAGGAGAAATCCTCAACCAGAAAGCAATTGTTGTTAATTAGTATCACACTGCCTTGAAGAAGAGTTGTTGAGTCTTTTAATTTTGCATAGTTGATTTTATTTTAATGTCCCTGCAGACTGCTTTCTCCATGAAGTTTAGGGATGTTAATGATAGGGAAGTCATTTGCAATTACTGTGATACAGCTTTGGTTAAGACAAGCTAAAAGGAGAATGGAGCTAGAAACTGGTGATCTTTTCCTTATTCTGTAGTTGTTTTTATTAACTCATTTAGTTGCAGGATATCTATGAATGACTCGGGGTAGTAGATATTTACCGGAAATTAAATCAATCTCCTGAACTTTGTGACACAGACAATATTTCAGGGTGATAAAACTGTGGGTGAAGCTCTCTGCTTCACTTAACTTGATTTGACCTTGCTGGAGTCTGTTAGTTCTGCTGCTTTGAAAGTGCCTTCAGGCACCATTATCTTCCATGGGAATATTCATCCAAGTCCTGATCTCTTTGGAATAGGARCCACTTGGCAGAAGAGAGACTGTGTGCCACCCTCTGCCTCATGTTTTCTTAATTTTGTTTTCAAAGATAATCAAACAGCTTCTATTGCAGTGTTCCAAAGCTTGAGGGGGAGAAAAGGTGAAAATACAAGGCAGCATATACAAWACTTGCATTTTTTTGATCCTCAAACCTTTTTCTGGTTACAAAATGCAAAGGCAGACTTTCAGCACACTGTAGATATTTGTAGAAGTAATGTTGCCTGCACTTAACTGTGATAGAAGACAAAGAGTAACAGAAGAACAGTTGAAGTTGTTGAAGAATAAAGTTGAAGAACAAAAATAGAAGTTTTTTTTTTTCAATCTAACTGCAAGGTCTTGCTGATGTCCCCATCCATGACGACACTGTTCCTCCTACAATGCTGATATTAAAGGTGGAGTTGTGTGGTATCTGCCTAACTTCTAATTGCTCCATCCCTAATGGAGTGTTACTCATGAGGTGTTGCTCTTGATCTTTTCAAAGTTATCTGTTTAAACCATCTCAAATGCAGTTCTATTCAAGACTGAAATAGAAGAGGACAGATTTATCCCATTAATGCTTAGCTAAGGCACACTCCCTGCAGTGTGGGACACGGCTGATTAAACACCGTGCATTATCGAGTGGCAATGACTCCTCACTCTCCCTGAATGTCTTGTTCTCCCYGTCACCACCTCCAACTTGCTGATACTCAGCATTGTGAGGCTGCTTTTTTGTGTTTAAGCCATGATCTAACYTRAGGGAACAGATGAAGCTGTGTTATTTGCGTGAAAGGAAAGGTCTCGTGTCATTTAAGCACTTTGGACTGTTTTGTTCTGTAATTTTGTCACTGAGGTCCTTGATAGCAGACGGAATCAGCTGGACACCTTGGCACTCAGTGYTGTGCTCTGCTGCAGGGATATGTGGGATGGACACATAAAGCAACAAAAACAAACACTGGGTATTTAAGGAAGAGGTCATGGGAAGTGGGAAGGGAACCCTGGATGCTTAAAATTAGATGGACTCTTAGGAGAAATAAACCCAGGAGCTGAAGGCCCTTGATTAAAAACAAGTAGCGTGAAGAGATCTCAAGATTATCCCGAGACCAAATAGCTCTTGAACATCCTGTGGCAATCCTGTATTACGGTTTTCCTTTGAATCCACTGCCTGACCCAATCCCCTTTTTCCTTCCAAAGATCCAGCAAGGCATCTAAAATCGCTTGCACTCCGCTATTCCAAGCTGTATAAATATTTGATGACACGAAGTCCTGCGGGCGCTGCAATAATTACACAAATTGTGATGCTAATCCACGGTATCCATAAGGCCTTTGCAGAAAATGGCATTACAGACTCCAGTCCCAGAGAATAATAACGATATTAAGGCAGCACTGCTGCTTGGCAGAGCTGCCTCCCCAGCCTGAGTGCGCTCAGCAATCGGAATTGCAAAGGAGCAGAGAGAGCAGGCACTTCTGGCTGCGGTTCTGCTTCCAGAGCCACGGGAAGAGTCTGGTGTTTAATGACATGCAGAGCGTTGTTCCCGTTTGATTGTGGTGTGCTGTACACGCCTYGGAGCGTGGCTCGCAGTAATTTAACAACTGGAATAACAGGCGTTTGGGAAGGAGCTCATTTCATAGGAGGGCAGGTGGCAGACACGGGGAGCGTTTGTGAGAATGTGCCTTGTGCTTTGTGACGTTGAATGTCACGCCAGGACGGGGTGTGGGGACAGCACCCCTCAGCTCAGCCTGGATGATCCACTGGGGGAAATGTCATCATCAGTGACTGCAAACACCGTCCCTACCTGCCTCTCAAACCCTCAGCAAGGATCAAAGGGTTGTCTTTGTCTTAATTTTTCTCTGGCTGCCAGTTTGGACTCGTGCCCAGGGTGCCCTGTGGCTGCCCCTGGAGTGCCCAAGGCCAGGCTGGACATTGGGGCTGGGAGCAGCCTGGGACAGTGGGAGGGGTCACTGCCATGGCTGGGGTGGCACTGGATGGGCTTTGAGGTCCTTCCAACCCAAACCATTCCATGATTCTATGAGATCCCAGGATGGGCCAGGCTGGAGGGGCCCCCAGGGCTCCTGTGGTGCCCCCTCCCTGCCCCAGCAGGGCCATCCCAGAGCACAGGGCACAGCAGTGTGTCCATGTGGCTCTGGAACAGCCCCAGGGAGGAGACTGCCCAGCCTCTCCGGACAATGTGGGCAGGGCTGGGCACTGCCCAGGGCAGATGTCTCCACACAGCTGATTTTCAGGAGAACCTTGACCTTAGACCTTTGGTCTAAACCAAATTGTGACAGGCCATCATTTCATGAAAGAATAAAGAATAAAGAATAAAGGAGACAGTACTGATGCCTGGGAAGAAGATCTTCAGCCAAACTCTTCTGAGCCTGTGACCACCTCCATCAGCTCCTGTGAAGCACGAGGTTCTCACGCCACATTTCTGAACAAGAGCAGGGCATGGCCCAGAGGTGCAAGGAACAGATTTTAAGCAAATCTGTGGTTTCTCCATAATTATCCAATGTAATGGCATGGAATTCTGCATGWTCACATGGCTCTTCCCTTCCTGTTGCTGCTCTCCTGGAAAGTGATGTTAAACTCCCCTTTGATCTGTGGGGGAGCTCAGCTGGACCAGCCCCAAAATGCTTCTGAAAGTCTTACTTTTTGTCCCCACACTTTGATTTATCCAGTCTATTCCAAAGGGCAATTTCAATCCCTAATGGAAGCCATCAGTATTTTTAAATGAGGCACCTTTTAAAATGTGGAAATAGCTCAGAGAATAATTCCTGGCAAAGCAAAYGTTGAGTGTTAGCTTTTTGTTGTCACTGTGCAGAAAAATACAGTTTTGCTTGGGGTCGATAAGAGATTGAAAAGTGTGGGTAATAATAAAAGCTGAAGTGGGAGTTACTTTAATAATGGGATGTCATGTGTAAGCCTATAAAATAAACAGTAATTATCACATTTGAGGAACGACTYTGTTAGAATTCACATTGCTCCTGACAGCTTCATCTGTACATCAAGCCTTCCTGGAATATGCACTTTCTTGTTCTTAATGAGCAAACAAATGAAACAGGAGTTCTTACCCTGATAGAAGGTGTTGATTTCAAAAAAAAAAAAAAAAAAAAAAAAAAAAAAAACTAGATAAAAGAGAGTTGGAGCAGCAGACTGCAGGATTAGTTCTTGCTAACACGTTTTGCTGTTAGGGAGAAAGATAAAAAAACAGAGCTGCAGTTTTATTTTTTATGGTTTTCCTCCATTTTTTATATGGCACGTGTTGAAGGAGGTGGGCTTTATGTATGGCATCAGAAAATCAGAAGTTTGATGAGCAGTGGTGGATTCAGAATAAACTTTGTAGATTTTGCAAAGACATGGCAACATCTCGTGATTGTGAATCATAAATTTGGGTGTATCAGATTCGGAGRAAATAGTAGGAATTTGTTGTTTTTACTCTTTTTCTTCTCTATATCCACACACAKTAACATTTAATGAAAATGCCAATGATATTTGTCCTTTGAGGACAGCTTTGGGGTTTTTTTGTAATTTAATATAATATTAAACTACAGATTTTTTTTCCAAACATAAATATATCCAAGAAAATTATCTACAGCTGTTTGCTGTATCTCTTTTACAACATTTATTTAATAATTTTTACTTTTTGTTCAGCATTTACAATGGAACTTTGGTGCATTTTGCATTCTTAGAGCGGCTGAAAGTGTAACACCAATACCAGCAATGCAAAAAAACCCCTTGGTTTTACTAAAATGACCTTCATCCATACCAAATTTTTACAACCAAAATGTATTTAATTTGGCAACCCACAACATATACTTGGTTATAAGATAAAATTAACTTCAACAGATATTTAAAGAGATTTAAAGATATAAAACTTCTACACATTATTTCTGAATTCAGACTTCTGAAGCTTAGAGAGTCACGGTCCCAGTTGAGGTGTGTCAAGAAATAGAAGAATAAAATCAAGGGAAGYCAGGAGCAGAAAAGAAGTTGCTGGAATCTCATTGCCCTGTCCCTTAGAAAGAGTTTAGTCATGATTTAAATTTTCTTCCTTTATGTGGAGCAATAAATCTGTGAACTTGAGGTGTTGYGTGAGAGCAGGTAGGGCACACACCACGCGGATGGATTCACTGTGCCGGGTGGTTTTTCTTAATTTTTCTTTTGACTGCTGGGTTTTTTTTTTGTTGTTGTTTTTGTTTTTTTGGGGTTTTTTTTTTGGTTTTTTTTTTTTGGTTTTTTTTTTTTTTTTATTGAGGAATTATATCTTCAGCAAAAGTGATTTCGGTATTGAGAGAGATGTTAATGGCAAAGCCATTGATTGGGATATTAACAGGGTTACAAACTCCTTTACAGTCGGAATGCAGCCTCCTGTCCGTGGGTGCAGAACAGCCAAGGAAAGGCAGGAACAGCCAAGGAAAGGCAGGAACAGCCGAGGAAAGGCAGGAACAGCCGAGGAAGGGCAGGAACAGCTGAGGAAGGGCAGGAACGGCCGAGGAAGGGCAGGAACAGCTGAGGAAGGGCAGGAACAGCTGAGGAAGGGCAGGAACAGCCGAGGAAGGGCAGGAACAGCCAGGGAAGGGCACTGCAGCCTGGCTGAGCCCTGCAGGATGCTGGGGGCAGAGGGACCCCCTTGGCAGGGCAGGGCAGCTCCTGGGCACACCCCAATGCCACTCTGGCAGGAATTATGCCCATGTCCTGCCTGGCCACAGCRGCCCTGGGCTCCCAGAGCTGTTTGTGACCCCGCTGAGCCCAGAGGATGCTCAGAGAACGCCAGGCTGTCATTGCCAATGTCACCCCGTGCCAGGGGAGCCTCCAGCCACCCCCAGGGCTGCTCTGGCAGCACCGAGGGCACTCTCTGTCACAGAGTGTGCAGTTCCCTGGCAGTGGCAGCACAGCCCAAAGCCTTGGCACAGCACAGATCCTTTGTGGATGGGGTTGAGCTCAGCTCAGAGCAGAGCTGCCAGGGCAGGGGTTTGAGGGGAGCAGGGCACAGCAGGGAGGCTGCAGTCCCAGAGCAGCCCCTCAGCCATTCATTCATTCATTCATTCCCCCTGGGGCTGGGGGTGGCTCCCACTCCAGACAGGGAGGTGCAGGTGATCCCAACCTGGGAATATGGCACGGAGCGCTGAGGGAGGGGACCGGGCCCTGCAGATGGCACCAGGGACTGTGAAACATCACAGGAACCTTCCTGGGCAGGCTG
>NW_026623544.1:225869-228299 GCF_030028575.1 Malurus melanocephalus
CCAGTTTCATTTCTAGGCTGAAAAAGGCAACAGCAGGCACTGGAACAGGGTCTGCAGCTCCCTGGGTGTGTTCCCCAGTGCAATGTGTATTAACCCATTTGAGGGTACCTATACAGAGCATTATTTCTGTTCTGGAGGTTGCCTTTGTGGTGATGATGCAAAAGAAAAGCACCATAAAGCCAGGGCAGGTTACACACAAAGAAAACATGCCTGTAAGAAATTGATGTGCTGTGGGAGCCTGGAAGGAGCAATCACTCAGGGATAAAAACCCCTCCTCAATGTATTGAGCTCATGGATTGATATTTTTTGTGGTTTGTGTCAACCCCCATCCCTACTCAAAGCTTTCTAGCATTACAGAGACCCAAATACAAGTGCAGAAAGCAGAAGAAAATCAAAGGGACAAATTAGCATTGGTTTTGAAAGGATAAAATGAGGATGAAATGAAACAGAAWGAATGCTAGGCCACTATTCCTAGTCTGATATACCGGGAATCTTGTGTCCAACAATGTTAGCCTCAAAAAACTTCACAAATGCAGAAATCTCACCTGACTGGGCTGGGAGGAGCCTGTAATTTGTGTTCAGTTTGTGCTGGGTCATTGTTACGCATCAATCTTTGCACTTTAGCTATGGGATAAAATCTTTACAAAACCAGTTGTGATAAATCAGTGGCAGAAGCCAGGACAGCTCCAAACGCCAAGGATCAGGAATATTTTGGTTATTCCACATGGTGCCAGGCAGTCAGGCTTGGGCTCTGGTCCTGCATTCTTTTCGCAGGTTGGATTCTGCTCTCGCTCCAGCCTAGAGCCAAATGGATGAGAACACTGGCAAATTCTGAYATTGAATTTGTGCTGATGATCCAGCTGTGGCTGCCCCTGGATCCCTGGCAGTGCCCAAGGCCAGGCTGGACATTGGGGCTGGGAGCAGCCTGGGACAGTGGGAGCTGTCCCTGCCATGGCTGGGGAATGGAACTTGATTTTAAGGTCCCTTCCAACCCAAACCATTCTGAGATTCTGTGACTCTAATTCCAGTGGAAGACACTTATTTTCCCAAAGTTTCATTTTCAGCCGTTCACAGACAATGAATGCAGCTCTCTCTGGTGTTTGCATTTCTTTTCAGTCAGTGTGATGCCTGTTCTCTCCTTCCTCCTTTCTAAATGCAAGGCTCACCCCATATGTGGTGGTGSCACAGCTCTGCAGTAAATTTTACCTGAATTCACAAACCATGGGAGTTAGTTTGCATTTCAAGTAGAGGTGCTGGTTTTTCCTTTGGAAAATTAACATTCAGAGATGTAAGTCTTATTTACCAATGTCCTGCTGTGTTGARAATAACATTAATATATGACACAGCTTCAGCTAAGCTGAGATTTCTATCTGGTAATTATTTTTTTTCCACCTGAATCTTTCTGTCCCTCACCAAGAAAAGGCTTTGTATCATGCAATGGGGTTTAAAAAGCCACAAACTGATCTGGATTTGTGGTGCMTAATTTCAAATCATTTTTATGTATATTAATGTTAAATCACGTTCTTGATTTCCATAAATGACCCACAGAACGTGCCAGATTTCTTCCATGTTTTGAACAGCCCYGGGTTTTGATGAACAAAAATTGATAGGTATGAGATGAACAAAAGAATACTGATGACACATAATRTAAGCCTTGATCTAAAGTTGTGAACTTGTCAGATGATCTGCCAAAAATGGATTATTTTCTAAAAGTTTGAAATATGGCTGAGAAGCATGCTGGCCATTATTCAAAGCCTTTAATTTATTACATTGATGCTGTTAGACAAGTTATAATCATAGGCTTTAATTTCCTGCAGAACTGGGCATAGGTGTAGAATGCTTTATATCATTTAATATGTAAAAAAACCCTCAGATCAGAGGATGGAATTCATATCCACGTCACTATAGGTTGTCGAATCTGACACAGATTGATATTAATAAATGACATAAAATTAGAATTTTCCTAGACCTCTGGTACTTTTTTACATCCTTGATGTTCACACTTTCAGAAAATGTCTCAATGCACTTTCATGTCCATTTTCAGTACTATACAACCTGTAGTATTTTGCTTGATTAAATTCCCTCTAATTTACTCTGAGTTCAAACTACTCTTGCTCTTTACCCGTGCTGGATTGATATCTCTGGTGGGTTGTGCATAACTCATAACTGTGTTGATTCTCTTAAGTTTTTTTTCTGCAGTTAATATTAACCCACAGCGCTGTTCTCAACGTGACAGCCATCCAACACAGAGAATTGTTTTTTGCTGTAGGTTTTTAGGCTCTGTTTGTGTCGTTTTGTTTTCTTTTGCAAGAGATTAAAAGACACTTGGCCCTCAGGGCACGGGTCCCCTGGCCCTGCCAGTGCCTGAGCAGCTGAATGGGACCGATAATCTTTGGCATTTAACAATAGGTTAATTTTACTCAGCTACAT